>NW_003206680.1:74169-89080 GCF_000006405.1 Perkinsus marinus ATCC 50983 | reverse complement strand
CTTCTTGAGTTCATCATGAGTGCATCATATGGCCGAACAAGGAACTAAATTTGGCCGCTACACTTGAGCGATTAGCTCCAAAGTGAACATGCTGTGATGTCGTGATGTCATCACAGTGATGATTCACGCTATAACGCTTGCAACTAAGTGACAAGGGTGATATCACATTCCATGAGTAGTAGCACCTTTGTCCTATTGATACAGTCTCTGATTTGAGAAGCTCTGATGGCGTAGCAATTCATCGGACGGTTTAATATGAAGACTATGATTGTATCAGTTCCCCTATTTTCGTCGAATATTGCTTGTGGTTTCTTGTATGGCAGGGTGACTCTACAAGCAGGGTTGTCGATTTCATGGAAATCGCAAGGCCATTTCTGAAATTGAAATTTCATACGGAAATTTCCATGAAATTTGTTTCAAAGGTGGAAAAAAAATTTCGCTCCGCCGGATACGGCGGAGGTCTTGTTGCTCTGAAGATCTCTGCTTGATCTTGTCGAAAAACTCCTTCAAACAGAGTTCCCCAGTTTCTCTAAAAATATCACCCCTGATCTTTTTTACTTCTTCATATGTGAGCGACTTGTACCCCGGATGAAGCGAGCCTAGGAGCGCACTGGTGCTGTTAGAAGTAATGTCTCTGAGACTCCAGTTCATAGCCGTAGCCAGAGCAACAAGATTCTTATGAAATGATCCCCAGCTTGCACCTTAACCAAGAAGTCCGAAATCTTGGGAGCAAACTTGAGGGGAGGAATCCTCCCGGAGGATCGCTGTTGGTGCTTGCTGTTGAGGTCATCATAGTATACCTTCGGAGTTTTCGACACTTCTTGGTAGGGGGTGGTAGGCTACCACTTGTAGCAGGCCCGATTCGGCCTAGTGTTCACGGCGAACATGGTCCCTTCGACGAGTAGACTTGTCGAACCCCTGATCCCACCCACACCGGCAGATGAACGTATTTTGGATCTTATCATCAGCAACCCTCTCCTCTGTAACCGTGAAGAATCTTCAAAGGGTTCAGCTAGAGATAAAGACGTCTTTCATCGGAGACCACGTCGTCATTCGGCTGATCCAACTTGGGCATATATCAACAAATCTGTGTAGTAGACTCGGATCAATGTGAGTGAGCTCCATCCTGACTATAACAGAGACTTCTAGAGAGCTACTCGAAGCATTGAAGATAGCATACCATATTGACAACATGGACCATGTTGAACATGATGCTGTATACCAGCACACATGAAATCACCATGTTGTGAAACAGTTATGACATCTGGCGCGCGTCATTTCAATCGATCTCTCCGTGAATCGGTCCTGATCGCGTATGCGGTGGTCAATTCGTTATGTCTTGTATATCGTCTAACTGAATAATTGTTTTCGGAGCTTCCGGAGCACTACGGATAAGTTCAATGTCTGTTAATCGTCTTTTTCCTAAAATTTCCTTTAAAATATGAAATTTCCACGGATAATAGACTGGTTAGCGCAAGAACAGCATTACTGTGGCGTGAGTGAAAGCGTAAAGAGGGTTGTTCTCGATACAGACAAGTAACACAATCGAAATGCGCGCGCCAATCTTACGGTTTCGGGTGCTCCACGACTTTGATCGAAAGCTAAGCTTTCAAGAATCAGGCCATTAGTGGCTACAACCGTAATTCGGGTACGGCTGTGAGGCCGAGCCCGGCTATAATGGTCGAGAGGTCTCCTCGACGGGTTAGAATTTTTTATCAATTTAAAATAGTTCCTTGAGTACGGCGATGCCTTCATATTGATCCCAGGAACATGATAGGATCGGACAGCTGTGTCAGGCCTTAGTCCCAGTTGGACCCTTCGCGTAAAGGTTCACACAGCAGATGAATCCACGACATTCCGGGGTCGTTCGATAAACCGGAACTCAGAACTGTTTCCGGAGTCGCTTAATACGCGTATAATATCATGCTAGAATCGATTCTGAATTGACCCACAATTGATTCAATGAACATGGGGTCCGTGTTGGGCATGTGGTTCCTTCGTGCGGGTAAATCCTCATTTCTCAAGGATAGGCCTCTTTTGTAAAGGAGTTTAGCGCTCGTCCTCTCCTGCATTACGGCTTGGCTTCAAATAAGAGTTCCGGTTACTACAGATAAGTATCGAACTTGGTAAAGAGTTTTGTTAATAGTTGTGAGATTTTTGTTTAAGTTACAAATTAATTTAAAAATGTACTTGCAGAGTTTCGAACCAACGACTGTTTGGCGGAACGTAGCGAGTCGTCTTGTACACCTTTAACGTTAGGATGGTCGGTAAAGTACCCCCCCGAGGTACTTTACCATTAGGATGAAAATTTCCTTAAAAATATAGCTTGTGAAAGCCGAGCGTCCTAACAGCCTGTTTTTGAGGATAAAGGCATCCTAATATCCTAAATCCTAACGGTAAGGATCCTAATGTCCTAAAGTCCTAACCTAACCTAAGGAAAGGGCCCTTGTGAACGCCATTTACCCTTAGATTGCATCCTAATGGGTTAAAATCCTAACATTAGGACGCTTGTGAAATATGCCCCTGATTTTCCCGTCGGTTCCTGGTGGGGTTTCGGGATTCCATTTCTCCGCTTTCACCTGCAATTCTTGTTTTTTGGGGAATTTGCAGTTTAGATTCTCACTCGTGGTACAGTCATCACCCAGATAACAGCATGTCAAGTAGGACGGTCGGTGCACACGGGCGTGTGCTAAATACCCTATAGAGACAGCTATGTGGGGTCAGAGATGTTGAGTGCCTAAGTTGACTCCCAACTAAAGCTTAACCAAGGCGCAGAAAAGCCTTTGAGTATGCGTGCAACTGTGTAAGAGCATAGCTAATGGCTTGAGGGCACAAATAACTTCAAGAGTGCAGGGATAACCATTCTCAGTTACTTACACTCGTCTTACTTCTCGAGTCGAGAGTCTCGACGCCCAGTTGTGATTGGTCCCATCTAGGCCTCATTTCCGGCCGGAGAGTTTCCGGAAACTTTCCATCTGGAAGTTTCACTCTTCCCATTCTCGACCACCCTGTGCCGCACGAAGCGCATACGTATATTGTACCGGGAAAATGTTCGCACAATCGGAAAAATCGTGGATTTTCGGTTTCGATCGGTAGATGAATCGCACCGGTTCGGTCGGTAAACCGACCAAAACCGATCAAAACCGAATTGAAACCGTTGATTTTCTTTTGATGATTTCGGTTCTCGAGAGTTGTTGTCGCGAGCCAGCAGGTGCGCACGAGCCGTAAGACAAAAACGTGGCACTTGGCTGTGTTGAGATCCAAAATATTGACCAAAATGCGTTCTCCTATGCCCGTCCGACTACTCGCCTTGGTTTATGTATTTCACGTGTTGAAGGTCTCCCGGGGAGGAACTCTCAAGCTCGATGTGAAGTACGGATATATGCCTAGATTTGGCTTCGGATTGTTTCATACTCTGGTCGATTCGAATGGCCAGGAGCTACAGGCTCACGTTGACACTGGGGCGGGCTCCTTCTTTCTCATCTGGAAGAATTGGTTTGAGAAAGCCAGTGGAAGTCTCTGCAGTGATTGGGCCATGGGGTGTTACAAATGTTCGGAGCCTTGCTCTGTGGGTAAAGTGACGAGAACTTGTACTTACGCGGATGGATACACGGTGAAAATTTTTCAGCATAAAGCAAAATTGACGGTGGGTCGGGTGTCGCCGATTCTCACTTTCGGGCTCATATTCGACCAAAATTCTCCTTTTAGTAAAGACGTTCCGATTAACTCGATGGGTCTTGGCTATGATCAAGGTGATGTGAACTTCCCGTCTCTGATGAAGCAGTTGCTATCATCAAAAATTGTAACGACGGGTATCTTTGCTCTCTACTTGTATCCTCCCGCTGATCCCTCAAAGCAAACCGTTGATGGAGGCCTACTCCTGGGTGGAGGCGATCCTGCATTATATGAAGGGGGACTGAAGTACATCGACTTCTCTAAGGAGAAATATTACATGGTAAATATTGACAAGCTACAAGTCGGCGATGGACGTATAACTCTTGGAATCAATATGAACTTGTGCCTCGACACCGGCTCCAATAATCTATTCGTCCCAAAATTATACTATGACGGCCTCATTGAGGATATTAAAGCTCAAACTGACAAGGCTGCGGGTACGCATGTCGACTTCAAGCTCAGTAGGGCAAGGAAATGGTACTTCCCTTGCCAATACATGAGTAAGTTGCCACTGTTGAGGTTCGACTTGGGCCCTAAGGGCATAACTCCATTCACGGCGACATACAAGATTTATGCCAGGAATGTATCTAATGTTTGTTCACTCCTGATCTCGGAGTCCCAACGGAATATTTCGTTTTTCTTCGATCGTATGCTTATTGATCATTATTTCGAGTTCGACCCTGCTTCCAAACGAGTCGGAATCGGGAAGTTGAAATCGCGATCTCCGTGAACAATTCCCTTCTTTTGTGGTTTTCTTTGGAATCTGCGGCTCACAGCGGAAATTCCGCTGTGGAATGCCCTCCATTGTCGTTGTCCATTTCATGACCGCTCCGTGGGAAGACTTTTAGCTGGATGCTGGCCTTTTACTATTTAGAGGAATGCTATTCGGCGAATCATTCGTTTCATTGAGAAACTACTTTTCGGCTAATGAGCCCGCCATGTCAGCAGATTAGGATTTAACTTACACATATTAAAACATTGGAACTTCTTGAGTTCATCATGAGTGCATCATATGGCCGAACAAGGAACTGAATTTGGCCGCTACACTTGAGCGATTAGCTCCAAAGTGAACATGCTGTGATGTCGTGATGTCATCACAGTGATGATTCACGCTATAACGCTTGCAACTAAGTGACAGGGGTGATATCACATTCCATGAGTAGTAGCACTTTAGTCCTATTGATACAGTCTCTGATTTGAGGAGCTCTGATGGCGTAGCAATTCATCGGACGGTTTAATATGAAGACTATGATTGTATCAGTTCCCCTATTTTCGTCGAATATTGCTTGCGGTTTCTTGTATGGCAGGGTGACTCTACAAGATGATACCAAGATAATACAGGGAATAATACCTGTATTAAAATACTTATATAATACTTGTATTAATACAAGATATTGGTGCCTATGGAGTGCCATACATACGACTTATGATAGGGTAATTGCAACGAGGACCATCCAAGACATACAGTATGCTTTTCGGCACACTGACGACGCCAACTTTGAAGCCTCTAACAACAATGAATGTAACATGTTGTCGCGAACAATGCCTCCGATGGCGACAACGATGCCGCTACCTTCTCAAATTGTTCTCTCAGTGACTTCAACAGCTCACAGCCAATGCACTAGCGTGTTCCTACATCAAAGGAACGGAACGTCTGAAGACTCAACATTTGGCGAGTCCCAAGCAAGACGAGCACCGCGAAAGGAACCTACTAGATTACAGCATCTATCGGCCTCCTTCCTCAACCTGTCCATCATCTCCATCATCCACTGTGTGATATCTGCAACGACCACTTCCTCCAATCCTTCATTCGTGGCCAAAGCTGACCTCATTGCCGCTACACTGATGCGTTTGTGGACCCATCACGAACAGCCTCGCTCAATACTTCCATCACGAGAAATTGCGGCTCCGTATGTCGCAGGGTACTCTAACTATTACTTGATTGCCTCTGTCCGACCTTCGGAGAAGCCACTGCGGCAATCCTGATTGTATCCCGTCAGTGACGCGCCGTCACCTGTTCGGGATTCAATCCCGGGGATTGTGAAGATTACGCCGCTTACACTGAGTTCAAGGGTCTCGTGCTTCGTACTACGAAGTTCGTACTTGGCAATCCATAGGTCGCCAGTCCCCCCCCCGAGCAACGACATTATATCACTCGGATCAGTATCCATGACAACGTGCGAGGAACATGCTGCTGTGATGGAGTCTTGTGGGAGATCGTTTTTAAAGGATCATTCATCGATCCGATAGATTAATCGCTCGGCTTTGCGCCTGACCATCCTCGCCAAGTTCGTCAGTATCGATGACAGCCATCAGTCACAAATCCAGAACTCTCGGAGACTATATGGTGTGGAGGCAATAACAAACCCGAAGGTTGACAGATTAGGTACTTAGTATCCCACATCTCCAGACGGGTCATCCACAATTTGTCAATTACTAACTCGATTACTAAGTCCATTACTAACTCTTGAACTCGAAACTCTCGCAAACACTCTTCGCTCCGCTGCGGAGCCTCCGCATACTTCGCAAACTCAATTCCGACATATGAACAGTGGTCTCTCGTGGAATTCGAAAACTTGGATCCATCAGTAGTGCTGATTATCCACCTCAGATAAGTCCATCCTATTCATAGAAGGTGCCCACAGATCTAGGGTCACCAGCTTTTGGCAAGCTGCCCAGTCAGCTACTCAACTCAGCAGAAGTAGCCTCGTTGAGCCAACGACACAGAGCTCCTTACATATATATGACACACTTTGACTTTCACTGTCCTCTGGCTTCTTACGGCCCATCACAGAGGTTACGCCATTCTACAAGTTTGCAGCTCACCAAACTATGTTGGCCAAAGCATGCACGCACACGCACAGATCGGTAAGTTTGTACAAGTGCATGAAAATGATAATATTTAAAAGTAGCCATCTGGCTCAAGTTTGCATTATTTTTGCGCCCCTCATGTCACTCTCGAATGCCGACCCTATTCAATACCTGCAGCAGCAAGTCGAGAAGCTAATGAAAGAAGTCGCACTGAAGCAGAACGCCGTGGTTGGAGAAGATGAATCCGGAAAGCCAATGGATGTGAGAATGTGTATCACATTATTGGACGACTCAGCTACAGAGACATAATTCTCAACTACTGCCTGATTACAGCCTATAATAGAGAAGAACAATGGGTATGCGTGCAGTGTGACAGGTGATCAGTCTTACCCGAGCCTTATTGGTCTCATGAAGTTCACTTGCTCGTACGCTAGTATCCTTTGATTTCCCTTGAGACCATAATGGCATCTAGCAGTCAACTAGCCGATGAGGCACGCTCTGGGAACGCGGGGAACACGACCACGGACGCACGCACGCGCAACTGATATTCTATTAATTTTCGGGCTAGTAAAATTCCAGGGCGAACGCGAATACTTAGATCAATAGTATAATTTCCATTCGAGGCCTATTTGACAATATTTTCATCAAAATGTAAGCATTGGAACCAGAGCCTTCACGAGGGGTCCTCCAAACGCACGTGGAGGAGTAGAGCCTCTAAGCTCCTCAATGTCCACTTGCTACTACTTATAGGGCGCCAACGGTGCGAGGATTCTTGAGAGACATAATTCAGGAGGGAAGTAGACAGGCACCGGGGATTGAACTGGGGACTTCCCGAATGGCAGTTTGTAGAGTATACCCTAATTTCTCCACTTATTTTAGTATCCTTCAGGAAACAGAAAGAGTATCTTCTACTACCCCGTGGGCTACCAGCCCAACCCTCCCACTAGACTGTGGCTGACACCTTAGGAGGGAGGGCATAGCACTGCTCTCTATTCTGCCCAGCACTGCTATGATTTACATGTCGCTTTACTCAGCTTGGGCACATTCATCGAAGTAGCTTCCAGTCTGTCGTCATATGCCCAACGTCAATAGGCTCTCCCTGACCTGTCTCTTCCTATTGTATTCATCTCCCCTCCCAGTAGTAAGTTACATACCATCCATCTCCCTCATCACGAGGTTCTACCAGGTTAATGGTACCGAGACCAGTGCCCTTCACCGACACATCGAGATGCCCAAGCACGGCATTGACATAACCTTCCGTGAATGGGAGAGCCCCAAATCCTTCCCCCACCAAGTGAAGGTAAGCAGTGTGGAGGCAACTGCTAGTAGATGATGTTTCCTATTCTTCAGCTCAAGATGCCCACTACCGCCTCCATAACACATCAGAAAGACTCAGTACGCGAGTCTGGGGGTTTTGCGAGGTTTCTTGCATTTTCTGTGTTGGGACAATACAAGAGAATTTGGGATTCCCGATTCTCGCAGAATTCCCAGTTTGGGAAATTCTCATTCCTGTGCACTTCTACAACTACAATGAATGCTCTAAATTAATGACATCAATCTGATGGAGTTTCACCCGTGATTGGAAAAAAACATATTCCAAAATTCTTTTAGTGTATCCGGTCGGAAAGAAATACGGCGTATTACAGCATTTCACGCTAAATGGGTAAACAATGTATACATAAAATCAAATATCTTAATTCAACTGTGATTACTCATTGAACTTAACCATAATTAGTGAGAATGCAGCTGAGGGCTTTGAAAATTTCCCAATAAAATTCTCTCATTTTCCAGATCGCGAAGTTACAACAAGTCTGCGGCCAGGGTACTAATCAAGACGGCAAATCTCTATCTGAGGTGGAGTTGACCGAAACGGAAGACCCCTTTAGAAGTATCCTAGGTCCAACTGTGCGAGGTCACTATTAAATCTCCTCCAAAATGTCAACAAAGCGATGATGGCAATTGGCTCATCACTATGGACTCTGCTGTAACAGGGTCAAAAAAGCGTAAGGGTGGTGGTGGCAATACTCAGCTGAAATACGTCTACTCTGGAATGGGTGGCCAGAGGGAATTTGTCTCACACTGCGTGGAGCTGTGGAATGCCTATCATGTAAGTGAGCCTACGAGGAGCTGGCTGATGTTCTTACTGATGCAGTTGAAAAAAGGGAAAAATAAAAAGAAAATTCCACTCTCGAGAGAAGTGCAAAAAGTCCTCGCCAAGGCCGGGTATGAGCAGAAGACTAAACATGTAGGGTTGTTGCTGCTAATACGGATGAGTGTCAAAGATTCATCTTAGGTTGATCTTAGTAGTAGCGGTCTTACGATAGAGGTAACTGAGCAGCTCATACTAGCACTGTGATGGAGCTCTCGTCATTCAGTTCAATGATAAAGGGCTGGTGCCGAGGCTCAGGGGAAAGAAGTTGCGCGTGGTGTGGTATCAGCCCGAGGAGAGGATACTGGCATGCAACGATGACAAGGTAGGCTGTAGTGAGGATGGGCAAGATTCTGATGGAGACTCTTTCTATAGGGAGAGCTCTTGCTAGTCTCTGATGTGGTTGTACAGAGAGGCGCATGCAAGAGGGAGGAGGAGGTTGGGTTGTTCTCGACGAGGGCTCGTGAGTTGGGCGAGGCGTGGTATGAGAAAATATCTACATGTATTGGTGATGAATATGGAAATTTTAGGAAGTTCTTATTGGTTTCTGTACAATTCTAGCCGATTTCGTATGTAAACTCACTACACTCGAGGGAAGCGAACATAAACCTTAGGCGGTTTCCTCAAGAAGCGAGACGTGAAATTCACGATGGCCTACGATCAAACCTCAAGCGACTTCCCTACCTGTCATGATGCTATCGAAACTATCAGCTCCTTCGTCCACTTTGAAGTGAGTGGGCCTCGCGTGAGATTATGAGGGTGATGGGTTGCGATTTAGGATGATATTGTTGGAGGAGTTGGAGACTTGTTTGACCCGGAGTCGAGTTTGGTGGGGTTCTACCTGAAATGCTTACTTCTGTTATTATTACTTGTCAGCACAAGCGCGAAGGAATCTTCGAGAATCCACAGCATGAACCCAAAAGATTCAAAGTAGGTCCGATAGCGGCCCACCTCACCCAAGTGTATGCAGGCTCATCTGTCCATCGGCGCCAAGACGAAAATCAATCCAGGCTTTGCTGCGAGGAAAGCAACTCCTAAGAGGAATACCCAAAAAGAGGCAAAATTTGACTTCAACAAAGGCACCATCGCTACCGCTCTCTTCCCACATCGTCCTGATGCCGTGGAGATCGTACCCAATACTTGGAAGGAACTCAGCGAGAGCTCTGCATCTAAACGGTAGGTAAAATCTGATGTAAACACATCACGTTTTTTATGTGTTATTCACTTTGCACATGTGTTTCCCACGAAGTGAACTGTGAGATATGTTTTTTCACTAGTGTTTTCTTTCACATCACTAGGGTGAAACTCCGATATATCATATAACTAAGGATACTTACCGAGAAATAAAAATAAAATCGAATCCTCTGAGCTCACACGAGTACTCGCGTGACCATACTTAACGACGAACTGCTTGTGTTAGCACCTTCACTGGAATGGTGAAGGTTGTGTACGGCAAGAAGTCTACTTTACAGCAGGAAGTGAAATTGGAAGTTGAGGCTGATGTTGACAGTTTGAACGACCTACGACGTGCACTAGGGGTGAGAAATGCCGTTGCCAGGAATAGAACCTGGGACCTCGGTATTAGGTCCCTGTTGTGGTAGAGGCCTTGCCTTTAGCTGCTACTAGTAGTCTTCCTCTTACATCGACTATGGAGGTGAGGAGCTCAGAATCTCAACTGTGATGGAATGGTATCAAGGTACCGATGGTCATCCCCCACACTTCTGGGGAACCAATGGCCGACCTGAAAACGACTTACTCAGTGAGGGGGAACATGTTGGAGTTGGTGTGGTAAAATATGCACATGGTCAACTACATGTGTTGGTGATGACAATATGAAAATGTTGAGGGAATTCTGCTTGGTTTCGGAATTCGTATATAAGCTCCTGGCTGCTTCGCTCCGCTGTTGTGATTACCATATTTAGATCAACTTTAAAGTCACCAAGAAGAACGCGTTGAAGGTCCTTAGAGATGAGAAAAATATAAAAAAGTATTTCGTGAAAACTGACATCGCCACGCCGTCTCGAATCACTTCTGACGGCGAAATTGATACTGATGTGGTATTGCATGAAGGGAAGATGAGGCCACGAGTAGTCGTAGTGGCGGAGCCTTTGAGGTGGAAAGTCACTGACCATAGCGCAACTGGACCGGTGAGAATTTGGAGGGACGAGAGGAAATTCAAGGAGTTCACGGCCACAGTGCAATTCCATGATACGCCGAGGAGTATCTTTGAAAGAATCTTCAAGGTGCGTGCGTATCTTCTGGAATCTTCGCTGTGCGGAGTGATCGTGTTAGGGGCCTCTGGTGAGGGGTGAGGGCGGACAGGAGGAGAGGGAACGTAGATTACCTGTGGTGGGTGTTGGAATGCGATGAGGAGGCAATGAGTAGTTCTTAGGAGGATATTGAACAGCGAAGGATTGATATTGTTGAGGATGGCCTGAATGTAAGTGGACCTAATTTGTATCTTACCATGGGGACCTCTGGATACCATCGTGCACTGTCCCAATATACAATCATCAGTAAATAGCTACGTAGTCTTGTTCCTTAGCTAATGTATCGCTTCTAACTTATCTGTGTATATATCTGCCCTTTCCTTTCTAATCGTTTTGCCCTAGTCGTTGAGTAGAACAGCGCAGTTGTGTAGGGACAGCAGGGGGACTTCAATACTGCTGCTGCTGGTGGTTATGATGATGATGAGGAGGAGGAGGGAATTGAAATGCTCGACGAGGTGACCTTATTATGGTTGGTCGTAAATGGTATCGTTGCGTTTCCAGGATGGAGGTAACGGAAGAGAGGACCAAGAAGGGGAGTATTATGATGACGAGGTGAGCTGAGGAGGGTTGGTATTTTTACTGTTTTTGTATCAGAACTTGCTGCAGATGTTTGACGATGGCTCGGGCACGATAGATGATGATCATGGAGATTTAACCTTTTCCTTTGACGACTAAAGTAAGCTCGCCTTGGAACCCCTTGCCCAGGCTAGTTTGCCTCAGGTTCTCGTTTTTTCGATTATCGTGAGAAGTTGTCCGAGCTCAAATCTTAATGAATGAAATTTAAACCTATAGTCTATACCACGAATCTGTGAATTTACTTAAATCAACTCGATGTGGTGGTGGTGATGATCGAACTGCATGCTGGGTGTCCTGTTCAACATCACTTGTTGTCAAAGCACATCTGTAGTGTTGTCTCTCCCCCCTTCCTGTGCTCACAAGCGGACAGTTACTGTTCCTTTTACACATGAGAGGCTCGCCGGTTATTGGTATCTCTCGGTTAGTCCCACCTCTACTGAGTCATCTCAAAATCAAACATACTTCGTTGTAGAGAAGAGAAAGCCATCGAATATAGATGTTCGCAACCTCATAGGGTGTGGAAGGTTATTACGTTCCAGCTAGGAAAGAATTAGATTATCGACGGCCGAACAACGCGCCCAATCGAAAGAATGGAAAGAGGTCATTGGGGACAAGGAGAGCGGTGCTTCCTCCAAAGACTCGGCAAGGTTGATGAAACTTGTCAGGAAGCGATAACTCGTTGACCTGTCGTGTGATGTCGTCGTGGAATATGAAGTCATCTTGTGTTCATGTACAACAAAGCGTGTTCCTCGACAGAATTCCCATAGCGGAGGAGATAGAAGTAAAACAAGCGGAAACATTGAGATTCACTCATAGGTCAAACTGATTCGAATTCACGGGAAGTAGGCTTGGATCAATAACACAACTGTGCGCGCGTGTATGAGTAGTACGCACATTGACGCACCTCGATACATAATCAGGCGGACGCGGAGCCTCTCTAGTGGGATTGATATCTACGAAATTCGGCAAGATACCCGGTGGACAGCGTCAGTGTCATGACAGACGTAACGTCTGACGTCGTCAATGAGCGCAGTCCCTGATACACGAGGCTTCTCCCCTGAATGCCACTCAACCACCACCGTATTGATTCAAAGATCTTTAACATGTAGAAAGATTCCTCTAGAAGGAGACCCGAGGCCACCCTCCCCGTGCCTCAAGGGGTGGCAACTCACGTTCAACAGCTCAATAGTAGCCTTGGGCCCTCGGATAGTTGCACCAAGACGTGATAAGGGGATGAACGGAGCGTGGTGGGGCACGTGCATGATGAGCATTGATGGATGGATCAACCAAGACATGGAGACCCCGGGGGAGCGCCACGGCGAAGAGCCTCACTGACGCTCGTCCGGGAGAATGACCGTTCCGGAAGTCTTCTGAAACATGGATCCCCCTAGCAGAGGTGCACATATTCTGGCGTTCACAAAGAGTAGTGTTGTCAGTACGAAGTTTATTGCGATTCCAAGACTACATAACGCAACGCTCGTTCACAGAAAGGAGAGAAAAAGGCCACTTGTGACCATAAAGACAACATCATAACATGCGGACATCATTCGGGCACTTTGGATCGACGTAGAGCTGAGGGAAGGGGATTGATTGAGCATGCGGACAGTGGGGACTCACCAATGGCTGCTTCTAATGCTGCCGAGTTGCTACCATATGTCTCCACTGACAAATGCCTCTTGATTTGCTTGCCGTTCTCCATCCAATTAGCAGTCCAGTAACAAGGAGGCGTCCAGCTCACTCCAACCACACCACTTTGTTTGGCACACGTTCCTTTGATACTGGGTACAGCCTCACCACGGCGTTCGGCATCCCTACGGCACTCTGAGGAACCAGGATGACGTAGCATTACTCAAAGTTGCTTATGCTCACTCGTGGCCAAAGCCAGTGCCTCCTCATCACCATACTTCGAGACGGGGAACCATTTGCTCACTTTCCGTCCATCCTTTGCACACCAGTGAGCACACCATCCCTTCTCCTTCGTATTCCAGGATACTCCAAGGACTCCACTTTGCCTCATAGCTGTCCTCCGAGCATTGACCCGGGCAACATCACCATAGAGAGACACAGCACGGGAGGTGCCTTCACCACTTCCTCCGTCGGAGGCTAACTGGATGCGTCTAGCGGTGCAGATTTATCACGAACCTTACAATCGTTTCGTTGCTGGCTGGTCCCAACAAACTCAGCCTGTCCAGTAGTGTTGGGCTTGAACACCTTCTCTGCCACTTCGTGACAAGTACTATCTACCGCCCCAGGTGCGAGGTTGGCAACTGCCTCCTGAATCACAAGAGGCCGCCTCCAGCAGCTCCCCTCAGCCCAGATTCTTACGGGAAGCTTCGACTGCACAGCCTCCCTCAGTTCAGTTCGCCACTGTGATTGGAACATAGAGTAATCTGGGAAAGTGCTGTGGATGGTATGGGTTGGGAATCTCACCAAGCCTCGCTGGTTGTATGCTCTGTGTGACTCTGACAACCAACTCCTCAGCAATTCGTTGGACGAGGAAATCCACGTCTTGGTAGTTGGCACTGCTGATACCCAAATTATCAGCGTAGCCCCGCAGAGCATCGATGCCAAGTGTAGACTTTAATAAAGGGATAAGCCTTCCTTCTAGTGAACGACCACTGAATGATATACGATATTGACTTTGAGGAATCGGTGGAATCTTACAGTTTCAACAACTCGGAGTCTAAAGTCTCCTTAGATCCCTAAAAGTCATTGAGTCACGGATCCCGTATAAGTTCTCTCATCAGCCATGGTTACTGATCGAGTCCCACCTCAAAGTTGAAAGATCGGCTCCTCCACCTCGGTGGGAGTGAAGTCGTGCATTGGACGCGAGAAAGGTCTCGCTCCCTGATTACGAGTGATATGGTAGATGTGGTAAATTTGGGAAGGGTACCAGTAACCGTCCAGACATCGCATGATATTAGCACATTGACGGTTGCATCTTCCGTTATCTTCGACTACCACTGAGTCGCCTGGTCGAGGGTCTTCCTCGTGATGATAGCGATCCTCACTCGATCGCCGCAAGATGGGACATCTCCCATGTGCGGCCTCTACTAGCATACTGAGAGGCATCTTGAATATCTCTCGTGGAGGGTTGACGGAATCAGACAATGGTAGCAATGGTCGTAACAAAATGCCGATGTTGTTGTGTACGGTGCCTAATGACGAAGGACTCCCAACGGCACTCTGCGGTAGGAAGCCTCACATCCATCGAGGCCCTCGAGAGGAAAAGGCGGATCTACACTGACTCTCAGCCATCCGACTTTAGTCTTCAACTCGGCAGTCGTAAACGGAAGGGAGCTCACTCTACCAGGGCACAGTGACGGGCACTCAGTCACCTGTCATATGATCCATCAGCCTGTCAGCAGCGCGGACTCACCCGTATAGGCTCCTGCTGCTTCTTGCAACCAGTGTGTTCAAGGCTCTGAGG
>NW_003206680.1:51058-74069 GCF_000006405.1 Perkinsus marinus ATCC 50983 | reverse complement strand
GTGTCAGTTCGATCGAACTTCACAACCCATCAAATGAAGTAGATGGAAAGGAGGCCACTTGTGACCATGAGAACAACATAATAACATGAGGACATCATTCGGGTACTTCGGATCGGCGGTAAGCTAGAAGGATGAGTTCGGATGAGCATACGCGCAGTGAGGACTCACCAATTGCTGCTTCTAATGCTGCCGAGTCGCTACTGTACTTCTTCACTGAGAACCGTTTACAGAAACGCTTGCCGTTCTTTCTCCATCTCGCCACCCAGTGACAAGGGCCCTCCCAATATACTCCAACCACACCACTTTGTTTCGCACACGTCCCCATTCTACTGGGTACAGCCTCACCACGGCGTTCAGCATCCTTACGGCACTCTGAGGGTTGAGAAGAGATTCGCATCTAGTAGCATCGCCTCCTTACTCGTGGCCGAGGCCAGTGCTTTCTCATCACCATACTTCGACACAGAGAAGCGTTCGAACATATGGCGGCCATCCTTAGTATCCCACTGTGCGAGCCAGGCCCAACGTTTACTATCCCAGGATACGCCGCGGACTCCACTCTGCCGTTGAGTGGCTTTCCCTGCACTGAATCTATCACTCCTCAAGGAAGAGGGCCGCTCACTCCTCCACAAGGTTCTACGGCATATCCCGGCTGACTCTATGTTTTCAAACGATTTATCCCTTTTTGATAAATTGAACTGACCAGTAAATGCTGTAGTGTCAAATCTCACCTCTTCCCGAGCGGTTGACGACCAACACAGCTCCCTTGAGCACCTTAGCTGCCACTTCGTGACAAGTACTATCTACCGCCCCAGGTGCGAGGTTGGCCACTGCCTCCTGAATCACAAGAGGCCGCCTCCAGCAGCTTCCCTCAGCCCAGATGCTTACGGGAAGCTTCGACTGCACAGCCTCTCTCAGTTCAGTTCGCCACTGTGATTCGAACATGGAGTAATCTGAGAACGTGTGGTGGCAGTATGGGTTGGGACTCTCACCAAGCCTCGCTGGTTGTATGCTCTGTGTGACTCTGACGACCAACTCCTCAGCAATTCGTTGGACGAGGAAATCCACATCTTGGTAGTTGGCACTGCTGATACCCAAATTATCAGCGTAGCCCCGCAGAGCTTCGACGCCAAGTGTAGACTTTAGTAGAGGGATAAGCCTTCCTTCTAGTGAACGACCACTGAGTCAGAGAAGGCCTAAGTCTTTGAAATTATCGGGGGCTTACAGTTTTAGCAACTCAGAATCTGATGTCTCCTCAGGACCCTGAAAGTCAGTGAGTGACGGGCCTCCGTGGGAGTTCCCTCATCCGTCATGGCCACCAATCGGGTCCCACCTCGAGGTTAAAAGATCGACTCCTCCACCTCGGTATGACCGGAGTCGCGGATCCAACTCGAGAGAGGTCTCGCTCCCTGATTGTGAATAATTATATGGTAGGTATAGGTTCAGGAAGGGTACCAATAACCATCCAGACATCGCATGATATTAACACATTGACGGTTGCATCTTCCGTTACCTTCGACTACCACTGATTCATCTGCTCGAGGGTCTTTCTCGTGATGATAGCGATGCTCACTCGATTGCCGCAAGATCGGACATCTTCCATGTGCGGCATCTACTAGCATACTGAGAGGCATCTTGAATATCTCTCGTGGAGGATTGACGGAATCAGATGATAGCAATGGTCGTAACAAGATGCCGATGTTGTTGTGTACGGTGCCTAATGACGGAGGCCTCCCAACGGCACTCGGCGGTAGGAAGCCTCACATCCATCGAGGCACTCGAGAGGAAAAGGCGGATCTACACTGACTCTCAGCCATCCGACTTTAGTCTTCAACTCGGCAGTCGTAAACGGAAGGGAGCTCACTCTACCAGGGCACAGTGACGGGCACTCAGTCACCTACCGAAGCTCATATGCCCCGACTGGGATTCCCAGCCAGCAAGCGACCGTCCAACACCGATAGCTACTATCGTGTATCCGTCTTGTGTGAAGCCTTCAGCTTCTAGTTTCACGAGCGAACTCTCCAGGTCATCATCCACCGATTCTATTCCAATGCACTCGTTGATGAGCGAAATGAGTTCGTCAGGAACGGCTTCTAGTATTAACTACGGAGAATTGTTGGTGACTACGGTCTACGACAGAGCGAATTTCTCTGGTATTTACTGGACGTCTTCTATATAGGTCAGTAATTTCCAGTGTTGGCCGCGGCTCATCCTGAGCCATGACCAGCATCGTCTCAACGACAGCCCGCTGGTCACTGATTGTGAGGTACTGAAGATGTGGAGTGCAGGGAGGTCGTCGCTGTGATGACCAACCTCAAAACAAGGTTTCACCTTCACAAGGTACGATAACTCCTCTCCATGTAGGCAGCCAGCCTGATGTGTACACTAATGATATGAAGTTGATGGGCCCTACCGAAGGGTCTCTCGTTGCATAGGCCTCTATCAGGTCACCATTAGTGAGGAGGGATGGTAGACAACAGATACCAATCTCATCACGGCTGCCTCTTCTATGCTCCATACAACAGCGATTCCAATAACGGAGCATCTACAGCGGTCTAGTATAATAGTCCGAGTCTAGCCATCACCTAGTTGCCTCACCTGCTGTACCGTGCTCTCACGCATTTCTGCACTGGTCAATGCGGTTTCGGAAGGTCCAGAATGATAGTACTCCATATTATGGCTATCAACTGCCAGAACTGTGATGGACAAGTGATTACTGTCAAGCTTATCCACGACTGCTGGGACATAGGCCCCGTGCTCACGAGGTGCCTTTCGTCGTAAGGAGTGTAGGACTGCATGTCGTACATTGCTATCGGATCGCGATGATCGAGTGATCAACGATTTTGAATGTGGCTGGTCGATTGGGATGACCTTTGTGTGGAATGCCATACTCTTTGATCATATACCCCAACTCTGTTATTCATTAGATGTACAGAACCTCATGCTTGAGAATATGTCTCGTGTAAGATCTCTGCCCGGGGCTGTCGGCGGACACCCAACTTAACCAGCGGCCTCTGTTCCGAGTTCCTTCAACCTAGCTTGCGAGCCGGATGCAACTCCCTGGTTGCATTAGAATGTCAGAATTCTTCATGAAGACTTCATGCCGGCGTTGAAACGAGTCGAGGCATCTTCTTCGGACAAGCGCGGACACAAAAATACTATGTTTTTATGCTCCTATTCAGGACTTTCCAGCTCTCAGCAGCACTCGATGTGGTGATACAGTATCGTGCAATGAGAGGGGCGAATTATCAATTACTGCGCTGTATCGTCTGGTAACTAGATGTTTAGTTTTTGATAGGCCTGATGATCAGGAAATGATCCCCGTTCCGAACTCCTTCACGGCTCACTCGCTCTCCATCAGCTTTTTGGCGTAATTAGTGCATATATGATAGTGCTAACATGTTACCCGAGATGCCCCTTACCATCTACAACTGGAGATACCAGCCATCATGGTCGTCTCAATGTTGACATGGCTCCAACGGAGATCCCCTGGTACGTTGCTCACAGACAAGAGTGCCTAAGTCTACCACCAATGCTAATCCAACACTACAATAGTCGCTCCCTAGAAGTAACACCCAAAGCCGCAACAAGTGAGAAACCGCTAGACGAATGTGAACAGGGTATGATAAACAGCAATCATATAGTCACTCAATCGAACGTGCTCATCACTAACAGGTGCTGAACGAATCACCGCGAGTCGTCGGCTGCCTGACTTTGCGCTGCGTTTGCACCTACCTATAACATGACGATAGCGAGAGCGACAATGTCCGTACTTTCCCCCGCTGGCTGCTCTACTCCCTCAGTGGTGCCCGTACTAGGTGCCTCTGGACTGGTGTAAGTCGGAGCATTTCTCAGTGGAAGATTCCGAAAGAGGACTCCAAATACTGTGGCTATCCACAGCAGTGTGAATCTACCAATAGTAGTGAGCATTACCGTAATCACTGGGAGAGAATACCGCTACTGAACTCACTTAACCTCGTCAGTACGAAAGAGTCGATCCCGCTCCCCAAGTGCTTACGCATATACGCAGAGGCGAGTGAGGCTTTGGAGTAGGGTTGTACTCCCATCGGTATGAGCTGCTTCGCTATAGAAGAGATATTTCCAAGTGAAGGCGATGCCTAACCCCGATACCTAAAATGTCTAACCCTCGCATCGAACCATGATCGCCATGTGGATAACATCAACGACTATCGATTAGACCAATTTCTTCGAACGGCTTACAGCATATGCGAATATGGAGACGCTGTCCTCGAAGGTGTCCATTCTGTCCAAGTTAACAGTGTTGTTTCCACTCCTACCAGTAGTGCTATCGTCGGAGTCCCCAGATGCTTGCGATGTCTGGAGGAACCTAACGAGCCCTGTGACAGCCTCCATCGAGAGGTATCTTTCCTCACACTTGAACCACCACATCATCGGATCGATTCAGCTTCTCAATATCTTTCAGTGGAACGTCTCGCGGCAACAGCGAACCTGATCATCGCCACCACAGCCCAGAGTTGATGGCATCCCAGCAGTAAAGAAGCCGATGCTGTACCAGCCACTATCCATGTGGCTCTCGTGTTGCCACCTTCGACGAAGTTCTCTTCCTTCAAAAGGTCGCATTCAGCCTCGGCTAGAGTGAGATCCTGAGAGAGTATTCATCTTTGAATGAGCGTAAGCAACCCGGAGTCGAATAACTGTGAATGACCTTCCGGGGAATCTTCTGACACAATCTTTCGACGAAGCACATCTTTCGAAGACACATAAGCACACAAAGACGTCGTAGTATTAACCGAGCAACCATTCAAGGTAGACGAGACTGAAGCAACTACTAATTCGAGTATGTTGCACTGAAACTCACAGGGGTCCAGGGTTCATAGAGACGATCGTTGGCAACAACGATCCTGTACTATTGAATGCTCGATACGATCGATATTAACATCCAATACAATGATCTGTCTCTCCTATAATACAAGTGGTGAAAACCGCCTCCCCATGAGCGAACGGTCCGAACCCGAATTACCCCATCGACTGTTTTGACGAAGTCGAGCTGGTCCCTCGAGGCGTTCTTTCCCCCGCTAGCTATCCGCATTTTCAACGACATTAAACTCCGCCCCTCCGACTCCTTCATAGGCTGTGGGTTTCCTCCCTCTGCCACATCGCCTCGTGGGGGTGTGTCAGCCTCGTTGGGAGGAGTAGACGACATTATAAGCCAAAAATGTACTACGATGACCCCTTCATGGAGTTACTGTCTCGTTGAGCCGTCCGATCCCACCTCAACCTAATGTTGAGGCACGTTCGTCCGTGAGGTTTCCGCATGCTCAGACTGCCCAACGCTACTCGCCAAAGCAAAGAGAATACTCGAGTCTTGAGCCAGATGCCTACGGAGTGTACATGCAGTCACTGAATTAGCAATAATACTCATACTCATAATATATAACGAATTATCACGGCTTCGCAGCGTTTCTCTAGGGCGGGCGAGTAGACTATCACGACTGGTCATCAGGCATGCCATAAGCTGTTCAACTCTCTCGGACCACTCATGATCGTCATTTAAAACACCCTTCTTGTCTGACGCCAACAAGTGTTTGATATTTTATTACTGCCCTTTATCAGCTCGACAAGGGCTCGATTCCGGCACCTGCGATTTCTTTGCGTGACCTCTGACTAATCCGATTGTGTAACCTTCAGACATAAAAATATCCAAAACTATCCCGACAAATGTGATATAGACTATGTTTATGATATAGATCGATGACAAGTCACAATAATGGCGTATCATGAACTATACCGCTCCGCTGGTCGCCGTTTCGGATATCCCAAGATACTCCTAACATACGCCGATCACATTCTCTATCTGTGAACCTATCGGGGTGTTCAATGGACCTCTCCTGAGTTTCAGAAGCGCTCCCAAGGTTGGACTCTACATGTAAAACTTGATTACGAGAGCGCTCTTAAGAATCAGGAGAAGTCTATTGAACATGCCGTATGTATAATATACATTGTATATCCTAGTGACTATTATCATTGGAAGTATATTCGCTTCCTTGCTGCTCAGTTCCGTTATCTGTGGAGGTCCAATGTCCCATTTTATCTACAATGTCAACGTTTACGACGCCTTGTCCTAAAGCGGCTCGTAAGTACTCGTTTTAACAAAAATAAGACCACATAGCGATCATGTCAGAAAGCTATCAAAACCTATCAACACAAACATTCGGACAGAATATTTCGACACTTACTCGTCCATCAGAGGCAGAAGCAGCATCTGAACACATTTCATCGTAGTTCGACGATTGGAAATCTCGCTACGCCCAGGAACTGACAATCACAGTTGACAGTTGACGCGAGTCAGGACCCGAAACCCGAACAGGGAAGTGATTTGCTGGTAGCAGGCGAGAAATCCCACAACCCTGAAAACTATAACAGTAAACCAGATAATCTTCACAACTCAATAGAGTACTTCCCAAGCTTCACCCAGCTTCAGCCGCCAAGCGGCGCACCGTGCGCGGAAGTTCAGCGCATGGTGCGCAGCGCAGCAATTGACAACTGACCCCACCATATCACTTTTATATTCGGTTATCGTTCATTTTACATTTGCTTTTCAGTTCAGGGCTCTCTCAACTTCTTTCCGTATGCCAAAGCGTTGGTACAATAACCATCAAAATCACCGTCAGCGCGACTACAAGTGGCGGCGCACCGAGTAGGGCTCAACGAGAGTCTTCTTATGGCCCTGGCCGGTTACAATCGTACATTGTTGCGAGAAGCTGCTTGGACAAGTAAGTGTATGTTCATGGATTGCTTTACTACCCCATATTCATATTTTCAAGTGGAAATAACAATGCTAATACTACTACCGGCCCTATACACAGGTGCTGCCCATAGCTCTCACCGTACCAATAATATCGCAGAAGGACCACATTCTTCGTTGGGCAGACAGTTTGGACGAGGTCATCTAAGTAAACACGTCTTCAAGTAGAAGTTATTGGTCAGTCTGACTTGATTAAACATATGCATGGCGGTAGCGGCAGTAGGCTCACGAGAGTGTGTCTCCAGGAGTTCGATGAATTGAGGCTGAAGATTCTCAATCAGAGCCGTAGCTCAGCTGAGAGGGAACCCCAGAGAATGAAGAGAAAGAGAAGAAAGATGCAAAGATCGTTAAAGACAAGCAACGGCGTTGTCCATACTGTCGACTCCCCTTGATCATGGGGCAGAACAATCACGATTACTCGCAGAAAGCGTGGAGATATGGCAAATGCCCTATGAGGGGGGAGACTACTAAAGAAGCTGAGAGAGAAAAAGTTAGACAGCAGCCTGGAATGCCCGAAAGGCGAGAAATTATTTTCAGGCTGATTCCACTACGTTTTGGGGTAGACTGAGAACTTTAAGGGATACCTACAAGTCCTTACTATCACTCCCCGACTCTCGCATGTCTTAGACATCGCGTGATCAAGTTCGTCATCGCCCAGATAAGGCGCTCAATGGCTCGGAATGGGTTCTATTATTATGATATGAGCAGTTGGACTCCTGTGAAGCAACAAAATGCACTAATTTCGGAAGCAGTGAGCGGAATACGTAATTATTGCAGCAGATATCCAGACATAATAACGCTCAGTATGGGCACTCTCTCGCATTCCTTCCGCGCTGAAGGTGAGTGAAGAATTGATGTGGAGTGTCTCGATTATATACGTAGTCGACTTTGTCGTTGATGGATCGCTGCCAGGTGACTTCAAGGATCGACGGAAAGCTGGTTTTGCATCGCATCGATCTCCCATAATTTTGGAGTCGACATCAGGGAAAATGCACTGTTGCGGCGTTCATCTACTCTATGGTTAGCATATGCGCGACCACCGCTCCATTGGAAAGACTTTTTTCAAGGGCGAAGCATGTCTCTACTCATATTGAATATGACGGACGGATTTCGTCTGCAGACTGCAGACGACCATGAGTAGACATTGCCTCCCCAATTCACCCTACTCTCCGTTCTCAAGACCTTGCGCACGACAAGCAGAGCACCGCAGTCAGACAGTGCGCTCTAAATGCCTGTGCTTCACAAGCTGTGGACTTCGTAGGTGCGCTGGA
Source organism: Perkinsus marinus ATCC 50983 (assembly GCF_000006405.1). NCBI lineage: Eukaryota > Perkinsozoa > Perkinsida > Perkinsidae > Perkinsus > Perkinsus marinus. The sequence goes on along the minus strand of NW_003206680.1, from coordinate 66,014 downwards.
TGAGGGAATGCAAGTCGCGACCGTTGACTAAGATTCGCAACACTTCTTCCCCGCTTGTGCATACGTTGGAATGCGAGATAACCCTGCCAGAGATGCTACTAGCTAAAGGAGAATATTGCCTACCCGTGCTACCCCTCCACAACTCTTCGTGATTGACTTGGAACCCGGAGGGCCCGTGGCACGGGCCCCGTGCGCGTAGCTCCACACACTGTGTATTACCCACTGAAGTCAACTGCGTCGGTTGTAAATAAAAGCTACTCGGTAAGACCAGATCTTACGAGAAGGTTCAGATTGGACATGATGAGGACACTCGTTGGATCCATACCTACTAAAAAGATGATAGGTTTAGAACGGAGTATGCGTTATCGCTGGCCGATCGAGTCCAGCAATCCAGTACCGTAAGTATCATGAATGATGAATCGTTACAAAGATGAGTCGAATGCCCAGATGCTCAATGTGACCTTGCCCCAAGAAAGGAAGACTGATTCAGTCTTGCAGGTTTTCAGAAGGGCAAACAGTCCCCTATTTTAACTTGGACCAAATTGTAGTGTCATGCCACCGTCATCGATGTGAATAGAGTAAAACCGAATTAACTACACAAATCAACCTTCCCTAATTAAGCTGACAAAACCATAACGAACAGAATAAGATCCTCATTATAACTACTTCAACAAATACATCCACAGCTTTGATAGCTCTATCTTCTGTGGAGCTTTCAATCAGGGCATCTCAGCCTCACTTATAAAATAACATTCGGCGAACAGACTCAACAAGAGTGGTCGATAGCAGCGCCTTACGAGCTTCAAAGATGATGACCAGACATTCGCTGAACAAGAGAGAACCAAGACTTTCAGTATTGACATATTTGAGAGAGGAGAGAAAGACACTCCGCTACACATCTACGTTATCATGGCAAGTAGTAATCTACTACTTGAAATGCAGCAACAGACGTACCGACAACCAAGGTGAAACATCCAAACATAAATATACTGGTGTATTTAGCATTCTCTGGTGCAAATAACCTCTTACTCTTTGATATTGCTACATTAAAACCACCAGGCGCCAGGAAGCATAGAATCGAGCCCGATATGGCACCAACAACTCCTAGAAGGATTGATATATCAGGCAAACACGCAGCAATGATATACGTGAGTATAACAACTACAGTAACAGTAATGACTCCAACGAACTCAGGTCGTTTGGGCTTTAGAATAGTCACGACAGCTACTCTAACCGGGTACACTGTGAAAGGATACGTTCCGATATAAGCAACAGCCGAAAGTATGAGACCGATTATGACAATCACATTGCCTTCGGGAATGAATTCATTCAAGTTTAGTATAATACTACTATCTACATCACCGCCATAGACAAGAGTAAAACAAAGTGAAATGAGTAGATAAACGAGGAGGCAAACAGAAGATGCCCAAGCCGCAACAATACGAAACTTTCTTGGACTTCTATCGCTCATCTCCATATAAATATCAGGAATGTTACACTGATTACAGAAGGCGAAGATGAAAGTATTAGCAGCTCCTAGACAGGAGACCCAACCGGTAGGAGCGTAGAAGTTTACACTGCCGTTGGCAAAATCTGACGACAGACCTTTCGTAGAGAGCAGAAAGATTCCTACGAAACCCAAATAGAAAATACCGAAAATGGACACCAGAGTTAAGTATCTTAACGAGCTCATCCTTCTCACTAGAGAGATGGGATACAGGATCAACACTAAAACTATGAGCGAGAGATAGACACGCTTAGTGAGCAAGTTTCCATACCAGGTATCGTCCGGTCCCACTACAGCAGCGAAGAGGGAAGATAAGATATCTGTTACTGTGATGAGATAACTACTCCCTCCCCCAATGCAAAAGATCATAATAGGGGCTTGGAACCAATAACCAATCGCGTTACTGAATAAATAAGGCACGAGTGCTGCATAGGAAGTTCTACCAGTAACTTCCATTGCAGTAACAATCATTTCTAATGAAAACACCATCAACACAGCCATCATGATTAGTAGAAGGATGCCGAAGATAAAACCACCATTGACCATCGCATAAGTACACGAAAGAGCCGCAGCTCCCAGAGTTGCCTTTATGACGGCAATAGTTGCTGTGCCAGCCGAACCAGGCGAGAGGAACCCTGTTGAACCACCAGTAGAAGAGCCTTCCTCTTTGATCAACTCTTCTCTGGTGTCCAAAACACTCCCACTAGCCTTGCCCTTCACATCATCGGCATACATATCGCGCTCAGATGTTGGTGTACATGTCATTGACACGACAAGATCATCTACTGAGACTTCTTCATTGCCGCTCTCATCTACCATTCTCGGAGATGTCATCATATTCATAGTGACTGTCAACGAATAGGGGATCCAACCCCTGTTAAAACTGCAATCAGGACAAACGTGACTTCTTCCCCCCTCGCGAGTGCCCTATTCATCGATGGCAGTTTTCCTATTATATCCTTACGCTAGTACACTTATTGTGTTCCAGCACACAAGCGTATACCGCTGATAAGATAGGTAGCTGCGGTTCAGGATCGGTCATCGGCACCTCGCAGGATCCACTCTTGTAAGCCGGTTAGCAACCCATTAGCGGAAAGATATTGTGAGATGTTTCTGATGTCTATGAATAACTTCTGTTGAGACACTCACGCTCGATGACTGGGCACACAACCTGGTCCCAAGTTCAGAACGAAGAGAATAAATCATAATTGTAGTAGTACTGTATAATCTAACAGAAAGATCTAAGAACATCCAAAACGAGAGTTAGAGAACTGGAGCTTCATGTTCTGTCGGCAGGATAACTGGACCTCCTTCTGAGAAATAGCCATTGCAATGAACTTCCAGCCCAAGCATTGTACTGCCTCATCGGTCCTATTATTGCACTTCGGGTTCTATTAATGCCGGATGTGATGTTTCGTGGCTGAGTGAGTTGGAGTTAAGTATGTCAATTGGTATGAACTGTTATTGTTAGTTATTCTTTCATCCCGCACCCACTGGTGTGTTGCCCACTGGTGTGTTGCCCACTGGTGTGTTGGATATGCCTCAATGCAATCAATTTCTCTTGGCGGGGCGGATATGCCACAGCCCCAAGATATGCCTCAAGGCAATCAATTCCTCCTCGCGGGGTGAACATGTCGCAACCCCAAAATATGCCCCAGTGCATTCAACTTCTCCTGGCGGGACGGATATGCCACAACCTCAAGATATGCTTCAATGCAATGAATTTCTCCTGGCGAGGCCGATATGCCACAACCCCACGATATGCCTCAGTGTTCTCTCCTGGCGGGGTAGATATGCCACAGCCCCTAAATATGCCCCAGTGCAATCAATATCTCCTGGCGGGGCAGATATGCCACAGCCCCAAGATGGGTCTCAGTCGTTTCCCTACTGTCCACCAGTCCCTGGTAATAAACGCCTGGGCATTGCCATTTTTGTCATCTACTGTAGGCTCTACCAAGAAGGTCTGGTACAACGCTCCATTACAAGTTGCCGAATACGAGAAATGAGCCGTTTATACACGTGTTAAAACGCTGAACTGACGCACACCCGACGATTATAAAGTATCATCGTAAGATATACTTAGAAAAGTCAAATTACGACAGACAAAACGGCAGACAACTCATGCATACGTAAGTAGTTCCTTTGTTCCTCACAATGGCTGACCGCTTCGTCGGTTGTCATAGTCGTTTGTTTCTATTACTATTATTACTTACCAATCTTTGTGTTGCTGTACAAGAGCAACAACAGCAGTCCACCTTTGAAGGGAATACCATATTAAAGGGTGATGGAGGACAGGCGTATGATTGGGATTTGGTTATAGTAATACCAAGCCATATTACGGAGTTCTCGAGGAGGTGTGCTGTTAGAGATGGATGGGCTCGGCAATTGAGAGGACATGAGCAGGTAGTAGTAGTGGTAATAGTATTAATGCTAATCATCATCATCAGAATAACCGTGCTGGTCTACGAAGCATTAAATTACTATTTACCGTTGGTGCACATTATCCAGATAACTCCACTAGGGATACAGCTATGGCCGAGATGAAGCAATTCGGTAATAATCCAATCACCACCATCATCATTATCATACCACTCCTCCGCCACATCACCACATTCAGGCGACATCATACAACTCCCCGAGTGGTTCGAGGACCGTTACGATGCCCTCGGAACTAAAGTTAGACTGTCCTTCCAAAGGGCTGTGGATCTCTTCGGCAGGTAGTAACAGTAGAGAGCATCACGACCACCATTCACAGTCATGATGATCTTATCCATCATAACGTCCAAGACTTAACGCAAACGCCGTCCTTTTATCAACATATGTGTCACCTTCCATCGACTTTCCTTGATAATTATCGTCTTCAATGCGCACCTTACTCCGTGTGTCCTTATCTTTTTTAATACCACACCTCTCTCACTTCCCGCATCGGTATACTCGATGACGGAGTTGTTGGTTCTGTAAGGTTCCGTTTGCTCCTGAAGGCCGATACGGATAGCTACGTCCATGTGGATAGACTCTTAGACTTCTTGGATCAGCATGACATGTGGAATAAGGAGAGGGTCTATGCAGGGTCCTTTCGACATGCACCAGTCATGTGGGAACCTCAGAATAAGGATCATAAATGGTAATGATAGTAGTAGGTAGTAGTAGTCGTAATGGTTAGTTGTAGGTTCGATGGTGAGTTCACCAAGATGACGGGCCTTACTCAGTATCCATGGAATGCCCAAGGTAGTAATAATAAGATGTTACTCCTCTTTATATTCCCTTCAGGAGGTGGTTATGTTATATCATATGACCTCGCTAAATACCTAGCCCATCCGCCCTTGCAGCTAAAGTCATGGACCCATGAAGATGTCGGAGTTGGAGCATGGCTTATGGCGTTGGAGTAATAATAACTACTACCTCTACCACCATCTTCTCCCTCAGCCATGAACGAATCGACATGCCTGTCAACTTCGCCGAGCCGGAGTGCGGCTGTGGAGCTGAGTGTTGGTCTGGGTCCAGCATAACGTACTATCTAGGATTTTACCGCGCGCCACGAAATTGAGGGTTGCTGTCGTAGGGAGCCCGTGATCGACCATTACGTACCAGAATATCTTCAACGTTGGCGAGAACGACGATACGAATTATTCGGTGATTCTTGTTGGACTCCTGAGAAGAATGATGTACTAGTAGCAGTAGCAGTAGCAGTAGCAGTAGCAGTAGCAGTAGCAGTAGTAGTAGTAGTAGTAGTAGTAGTAGCAGTAGCAGTAGCAGTAGCAGTAGCAGTAGCAGTAGCAGTAGCAGTAGCAGTAGCAGTAGCAGTAGCAGTAGTAGCAGTAGCAGTAGTAGTAGTAGTAGTAGTAGTAGTAGTAGTAGTAGTAGTAGTAGTAGTAGCAGTAGTAGTAGTAGTAGTAGTAGTAGTAGTAGTAGTAGTAGTAGTAGTAGTAGTAGTAGCAGTAGCAGTAGTAGTAGTAGTAGTAGTAGTAGTAGTAGTAGTAGTAGTAGTAGTAGTAGTAGTAGTGAGAGGAGGGGACTAGAGACATGTTTGCCAGGCTGTGCTGCCGTCAGACGTGTTGCTGGGTGATAGACGAGCTTATCCTCCCACTGTGATGGGGGTACTCAACCATCGGTAGGTGTATTGAAACGGGCCTATTTTGAATCTTCCACTGTTGAACCTAGGATATGCCTCGTGTGAAACATTAACTCTGTAGTTGTCAGTACCATACCATCGTCGTCCAGGTACCATTTCAGCCCGTTGATGGCGTTCGGGGAGGAGGCTCTCCTGGATGACCACTCGGATACTCGATCGGGTGTGTGCGCTATTGACTTTGCCTGGGGGCCTCCCACCGCCGATGATAACGTTACGGCGAGTCACTTCCTCAGTAGAGGTAGCGTCCCTTTTATGGGACGAGATGAGTAATAGTGACGGGGCCAGGGTTCGAACCTGGGTGGATGGGTTTGTGGCGTTATCAGGTCCGATATGATGGTATGTCGTGGTAGCGATGGATGTCTTTATGACCAACTAGAGTGTGCTCCTCATCGAACTGTTAGTGATGATGATGAGGAATGGATTCGGGTGGATGTGAACTCCTCCTCTACTACTCGCCACGTCCCTTGGTTGGTACGGACAGGACTTACACTGTCCCAATGCAAAGAGTTGGGGAGATACCCGCAGACTGGGAGGAGGAGCGTCGGCGTAACAGCAGCAGCAGTGATAGGTTGGACTCCTGATGGTGACGAAGGTGCTCGAGGAGTGTGTCGGGTGTATAGTGGGGAGACAACGACGACACAAGAAGGACTTGCCGCCAGCAGAGACGAAGGGACGGAGATCTTCTTCCGTCGTGATGAGCGTCACCAACGACTACCTGTGGAGTCGTCTATAGCAGCAGTCCAAATTCGACGAAATGCCGGTAGCAGTAAGTGTACTTACTCATGTTTGAAGACTGTGACGCTGTTACTCGTCGGGGTCGGCTTGGCTGGGATAACTGCAGCTATGTTGACGGTCATTGTTCCTATGCTGGGCAGACTATCACCTTTCTATCCTGTCTATGATGCTGTCCACAAAGCGGGCATATTCCGTATCTTACCACGCATACCCTCAAGATATTTCGTGCCTTCGTCGTGGGATTTGTATACTAGTCGTCGTAGTTACTTTAATTTGTAGTGCATCTGTGTATGTGCTTCAACTAACAACCCCATCATAGCTATCCTTCAGTGCTTCATCATCATCATGATAATAATAGTTACATCTCCTGTGACCATCACTGGTCGTCATTCTCCTTAATAGCATCTTTCTGTCTACGTACTACTATGGAGGTATAACCCCTAAGTCTACTACTACTACTCCTATTCTCCAACAGCTGAAGTGTTGCTCGTTGCTGGTTGTGGTCTCTCTTGTATATCGTCAGTCGCTGGTCAGGAGTGTCTCAGTCGTATGCCACTTGCGTTATGATAAGAAGAGATGGCGAAGGTGTGGTATATTAGTGGTTCCTTTGTCCCTCGCAATGGCTGACCGCCTCGTCGGTTGTCATAGTCGTTTGTTTCTATTACTATTATTACTTACCAATCTTTGTGTTGCTGTACAAGAGCAACAACAACAGTCCGCCTTTGAAGGGAATACCATATTAAAGGGTGATGGAGGACAGACGTATGATTGGGATTTGGTTATAGTAATACCGAGCCATATTACGGAGTTCTCGAGGAGGTGTGCTGTTAGAGATGGATGGGCTCGGCAATTGAGGGGACATGAGCAGGTAGTAGTAGTGGCAATAGTATTAATGCTAATCATCATCATCAGAATAACCATGTTGGTCTACGAAGCATTAAATTACTATTCACTGTTGGTGCACATTATCCAGATAACTCCACTAGGGATACAGCTATGGCCGAGATGAAGCAATTCGGTAATAATCCAACCACCACTATCATCATTATCATACCACTCCTCCGCCACATCATCTCAGATGATATCATCACCCTACCGTCCGACTTTGTTGATCGCTACGATGCTCTCGGCACCAAGGTTCGCTTATCGTTCAGAGAGGCGGTGGATCGGTTAGGCCGGTAGTAACTAGGCGGGCGTATCCTGTTCCTCTTCCGGACCTCTACTGTTTCTTATAGGTTCCGTCTTGTACTGAAGGCGGATACGGACAGCTACGTACATGTTGAGAAGTGAGGGAAGTGTGGTATGGCAAGAAAGGGGAGTGGTTATTGCAGGTTATTGGATTTCTTTGATAAGGAGAATATGTGGAATGGTGATCCAGTGTATGCAGGGTCCTTTCGGCATGCACCAGTGATGTGGGAACCTGAGGATAAGGACCATAAATGGTAATGATAATAGTAGAAGTGGGTTCAATGCGGTGCTGTGCGACTCGGCAGTTTCACTCGATGATTCGATCACTTTGATAAACTGTGAACAACAATAGTATATAAATTGAGTTTATTTACTTCTTTTGATTACACGAGTCCAGTGGCGGGGTTTGAGGTAAGCGTCACCTGAAGGGTGACGCGACCGACTCTCGGCTTGTACTCTGTCACCCATTATCTTCTTTTTTCACGCACCGGAAACGTTCCAACTTGAAGTTGGCAACTTTCCTGTTACTCCCTTATCATCACGTTGCAATCGCCTCATCATGATAGTGACCCGGCCAACAGTTAAAGCAGTCATAACAGTATCTGAGCTGCTCGACTTGTGCGGACTTCACTCGTAGCACAAAATGCCAGCCGTAGACCTTCTTCCATGAGCCACCATCTTTGGAGCGTGCCGGTCGGGTTCCCGGTCAATAAACTGGCCTATTGCCAATGTCATTTGCAACCCATATGATCAGCTTGGATGTGAATCCTCGGGTAAAGAGACTGGCTGGACCCCCAATGTGGTGGAGGGCCATCTTCCGAGGGAGCCGCCATCGTAATTGAGCTCCGTCAGGGTGAGGCTGACTATCTACCCATGGTTCGCTTCTCATTGAGTGGCAATCGGTTAGTTGTGTATGCTGGCCTTAGCTCTGACCTTCTCGCCGCTGGGGCACCAGGCTTCGTGGTTAAGGTGATATTCGACCGCGGGATGGCTGCAGCTCATCTAAGGAAGGGGACAGATTCGTTAATATGGGATGGGATAGTGCAGGTGCCGATTGGAGCCCCGGAAACATCATTTGGTCACATCTTGCGGGAGCTGGCGGCCTCCTAGACTGTGCGCTACCTTGCGCCAAGGCCTGTGAGTGTGACTACTATCTGGCCTGTATTGCAACTGGTCCCCCAAGCGCTAGAGGTGCCGCACCACTCGGTGCTACCAATCCGCCGAGGATAGGCATTATACTAGGACGGGAGATATACCTTCCCGCAATGGATGCCCGTTACACAATCTTGTCCCACAAGTAGGGCATCTCTGCGGCTCAAGGTTACAGACAGACAAACCAAGGACTGGTGAGGTTTGTTGACAGAGAATAATCAAGGCAGATGCGGTACTATAGTTGAGATGGCCGTCTCTGGTGGCCGGTGTCAAGCAATTCGGTTATAATTGGTCTGTGGTCTGTAAAAAGTGTTTCTCTAGTATCATATTCGAATGCTCCACAAGGACTTGACAACACTGTCGTGAGAAGTTTCGCTCATTCTACGCTAGTAACTAGGTGCCGCTTGGAAGCCGGTGCTTCAGACTCATGTCTTCCCAACACTATCACTGTTGGATAAGTGCGGTATCACTGTTCCACATGGTTACATCCTTGCTGGATCTGTCAAGGTGGTTCAGAACTGGTTGGATAATTGAGCTAGCCTGTTGTTCGGCTCACCGTGTTGTGTTGTCGCTTGGTCCGTTAACGACTTCTATTACTCATTGCCCCACTGAGAGGCTTCGTAATCGAAAATATCATAGCTCGTGCCCCAGGGTTTATCTGGGATGAACGCGTGCGCCGTAGTTTCATGCTTGTGATACACGTCAAGATGAAAATACCACGTGTCGTATAAGTCCTGCTAGAGCGCATCGCACACGCGGTAGTAGTCGTTATGGTTTGTCGTAGGTTCGATGGTGAGTTCACCAAGATGACGGGCCTTACTCAGTATCCATGGAATGCCCAAGGTAGTAATAATAAGATGTTACTCATCTTTATAGTCCCTTCAGGAGGTGGTTATGTTATATCGTATGACCTCGCTAAATACTTAGCCCATCCACCCTTACAGCTAAAGTCATGGACACATGAAGATGTCGGAGTCGGAGCATGGCTTATGGCGTTGGAGTAATAACAACTACTACTACCTTTACCACCATCCTCTTCCTCTTTTTCCCAGTTACCGCCGAATCGACATGCCTGTGGGGTTTGCAGCTCCCGAGTGTGGCTGTGCATTAGACTGCGTTGACACCATCAACGATCTGTAAGTTCTGGTCGTTGGGTGGAGACGAGGCACCATCCGGAGATTTTATGTTTCTCTGCTGAACTATAATATCGCTCGTGCAGTATTTTGGCACGAAAATATCTTTTCGCTGGAGTAGACGACTTGATTCCTCTCAGGGGTGGCCGTGATTTAGTAATTGACCATTACGTCCCACCGTTCCTTCATCGGGTACGCCAGAGAAGGATGGAGTTGTTTGGCGACGATTGTTGGGTTTCCTCTCTTTCGAATACGGTACTATTTCGGACCTATTCCGTATCTTACTTCCAAGGTATGTTAGATATCTCCTCTGGCAGAGAAAGTGATCCCAGTCAACAACATGTGTTATTCTCCTATGTGGTTGGGTGGGGAGGACCTTCAGAATGAGTAAGTGTCATACCACACCTCGGCCACATCGTCTCGGATAGGTATGCGTTAACGCCACTACAATGGGCCCCGGAGTTCTCCAACCATATATTACGAACCTATGATTTACTTCCCGACCATAGCGACACACGTTCTGGCGTTTGCGGCATTCAATTCGACTGGAGGCCGTCTTCATCATTGGAGGAGAATAGGTAATGTATTTGCTCATCGGCCTTGAGAAGTATCTTTTGAAAGGTGCATGGTGTGTCGGGGTAGTGATGGATACGACTATGACGAATTTGAATGCGGCGACCCGAAGTCGGTCGTCCCCGCTGCCGTTGACAGTTTGAGTGAAGAAGTAGACTCTTCTATGTTGCCGTCTATTTTCTTCCTACCAATGCGACAGTGGGTAGCCTTGGAAGGCACTACTGACTGTGTGAGCTCACCAGCTTTCAAGAGGGAACGTGTCACACTGGCTCAGTGTAAGTATCTGGCTTGGTCGGGCCACTATTCTATATTCAAGTGGCTTGAACACGAGCCGGAGCTAGCGGGCTCTTGTTATGTATATAACCAACACGATTGCCATCGGGAGGTGGTTGGAGGGGACGCTAGGCTTTGGTTCCTGCCAACGGAGTTGGAGCCATCCCCGACACCGATTGAAAGTTCACGGAGGAGCGGTATGATTGGAATCACACGGCTGAGGTCCCCGGAGGTGTTGTCGATGCCGTGGTTGCTCTTCATGGACCTATTCCGTATCTTTGTTATGGGCATTATCGTCTTTATTGTAGCAAAGATATTCTTCGCTGTGCGCAATCGTGGAAGTGGTAGGAGTAGTAGTGCTCCTCGTGGAAGGAGTCGGACGGAATCCTTCACCCAAGGTCGACCGGGGTCGATAAGATTTACCTTGAGAAAATTTGTTTGCAAGCTGTTCCGAGATTATCATCCAGTGAACTCGGGTTTCGCCGTCTAATACTGTTTCTATTTCCTCTTCTTTGTACATTCCTATTACTACTACTTCGTTCTTACCATTTATACCAACTTTCGGTGCTCGGTATGGACTTGTGTTGACTCCAGTGTGGGATAATATGCACAAGGTGAACTTAATGATCATCTTTATAACTGGATCACAAGCTAGTGCCCTCTCTACCATCCCCACAGCTAGTTCCTCGTCTCTAAAATCTGTGTCGAGCCCTCCATACTAGTCGAGGAGCGGTGGTCAGTGTACACCATTTCCCGTGCGAGTTTGACAAGTGAGCAGACAAGACTATGTAATGCGTGTGATTCTCAAGTGGACAATCAGTTTAAACCGAATGTCAACATGTCGAGTTGAAGTGTCAGACTTGGATGCGTATTGTCAAACTTGTATGGTTTATTGTCATTCTTGACTGTGATATATTCTGCCGGTGTCAAACATGAATTCTCAGTGTCAAACTTGATTGTAATACAACTGAACTTTGAAAAACTTGGATTTTCATTGTCAATCTTGATGGTAACATATCTCGATTGTGACATACTTGAATTCTCAGAGTCAAACTTGATTGTAACAGAATTGAATTGTGACAAACTTGGATTCTCATTGCCACTCTTGATGGTAACATTGTCATTCTTGTCTGCTCACTTGTCAAACTTGCACGGGAAATGGTGTAGTTATGCGCGTGAATAGTAACTCTTTCGTTCGAATGAACGACGAAACATGATAGGGGAGCACCGACGCTTCTGCCAAAGAGATGTTTATGATGCCCCGGATGGAGGCGTTGGTGTGATCGTATTCATATACTCCAATTTCAACCCAGCCTAGATAGTAAGGAGAGGAGCCTCAACCACGACGTTACCCGTTTTGCGCAGCCGGAAGGATATTTCCATCGTGGTTATAGAAGTAATGGAGGGATCTTTCGTACAACACCGCACTTCACGAGTATATTGAAAATATTTCGAAACCATGTAAAAAGAGTCATTATACTGCTACTACTCCCCCAGTCTAGTGCCAGAGCCTTGGAAGGGCACGAAGGCTCCCCCAGCGGGATGACCCTCATGGGCCGCTTCCTCGTCACCCTCTTGTTGTTGCGGTCTGTACCTGACATGCTCCTAAAGGTTTTTGATCGATTTAACAGTGGTACTGAGCTGTGTATAGCGGCTGGGCAAAGGGAGGGGGTCGAGAGGACTCGCTTTGCTGCTGTTGTTGTTCGCCTTGTAATATACTCATTACGAGGTAGACGTTGTAAGCCGCGATGGCCTAAAGGGATTCTCGAAATGTCGGATTTATGGTAAGGCTCTAATTCATGACTGGATATTTAGAGCGAAAAGTAGTGGAGTGAATGAGTAAAGCGAGACCTAGAATGATGAATAACTATACATATATATAAAAATATTCCTATAGTAAAATGATGAATTTGGGCGTAAATGGTTGATGTTGTTGTTATTACTACCTCCGTGATGACGCTGATGCCAAAGACCAGAGTGGCGAATAGAGGCATGCCAGTGAAGGAGTAGGAGATCGTCTTGGTGAGGACAGTGATGAAGGTTAACAGGTCGAAGATGCAGCTAATACCACATATCATCCCAAAGGGCATCAGACACATACTGCCGCCGGGACCACAGGACTGAGTAGCAAAAGGAATACTACTACTACTACTACTACTACTACTACTACTACTACTACTACTACTACTACTACTACCTCGCCTAAGCATGCCAATAGGCGTTCTGAGAAGGGCCTCATCACAGGATCCTCTCGAAGGAGTACCGTACCGATAATACTCAACAAGAGGATACCAATAAGGTCTAGGATCCTCCAACCGCTAGTTACCTGATCGAAAACCTATACTAAAATGAGTACCTCCATTAGTAATACAAATCGGAAGGGAACGAGGACCCATAGAGTGATGACGCAATATCGCAAAGTGACCACTGCCTTCCCCTGAGGAAGGGCGAGGGAGTTGGAGGCGTCTCGTGAGGGCATGGGAAGGACCATTAGGGGCACTACTACTTGGCAAAATAACTTATTCGAGAAAGTTGTCCTAAATATGATGGAAAAATGCAGGCTGTGGGAATCGAACCGACGACCTATCGCTACGAAGTCTATAGGCGACTTTATACTAATACTTCTTCTACTGAGCAAGGATATATTACTACTATCGAAATTAGATATGTACAGTCGTTACTTGGGGTGCTACCTCTTCCACACCGCGTTAGGAACTCCCATTCGAGTGTCGAGCTCTGATGAGGCTGATGGCCTTCCCCTACCGACATCATCATCAGATTACGTTATCTTTCCTTGTCCGATATGGTCCTTGGACACCTACCCTCCCTCCTACTTGCCCTTCCTCCAGTGCCTCTAGACTTCAGTGATGAGGTCATAGACACGATATGTTTTCGGACAAGACGGGTCGAACCTGCTGGGAGAAGGTGAGTATCAGTTTGAAGCTGTTTTAAAATATATATGTTTGCTTTCCTCAGCTGAGCTCAGCAGGAGCTTTTTCACTAATCGTAGGAATTTATATGTGGGTAGAAGTGATGCGAAAAAATAACAAAAATTTTCTCAAAATTTTCACATGTAATTGACCATATGCATAATTAGTTTCCATCGTGTCTGGGAGAAGCCTCGGCTGAGTCGAAGTGAACGGAGGAGAGCTCATAAGGAGAACTCAGACACTCCGGAATCTAGCGCTGAAAGTAAGCATTTCGACAGGGGATTTGTTCGATACGACGATGGTGAAATTGATGTACTAAAAAAGTCTATTTTAGAGCTTGGTTTGGCATTCGGGCATACGCAGATGGTATTAGTATTTCCACACACCCCTGCTTCCTATAATTTCGCTTTATTTCAGTTTGTTATGGTATCAGTAAGTGAATTTTTCGCATCATTAGGCACCAGCGAAGAACCGTCGAGCCGAACTGGTTGGTCAGCCAAAAGGAAGACCAAGAAGCCCGTCGGGGAGCAGCTGAAGTTAAACAAGGTTCTTGATGGGTACTAAGGATCCACACACTAAAGGCTAGAGTAACTCCTCCTTATTGCAGCTCTCGATTTTGTATAATACTACTCTCACTTATGATCAGTCGGCTATGGTGAATAGTGGAGTTTCACCACCCTAGTGATATGGTAAACACATTTCACGACTAATGCATATCACCGCGAATATCGCGTTTTTCGCAGAGTATTACGCCACTTCGCGTAAAACGGGTTGTTGTGAAACTCCAGTGAGTAGTATCTAGTTAGTAGTATCATTCTAACACACTAGTAGTGTAATAATATCTTATTTGATTTTGTGCATCAAAAATGCTGTGGAAAAAATATGTGAAAAATGGAGCCTCTTGGGAAGTGTGCTTCTCAGAAGGCTACTGTTGAGGACTCCCAAGGCGGTACTCAGTTTATATTTAATTGCTTCTTATCTAGTCGTGAATTTGTCAATTTGAAAAGGATAGGAGTTATTCCTGAGTGTTTAAGTAGAAAGTGCATCCTCGCGGAGATGTGGTATGTTGTTGTAGATTCAACTTATATGAGATTCTCAAGATTAGCCCTACGGCAACGCAGGAGCAGATAAAGAAGTCTTATAGACGTAGGAGTTGGGGGGTTATATATCTTAGTGGTTCTCCATGCATCTCTTGTGAGCTCATAGATTTCACCACCACCCTAGTGATATGAAAAACATATTTCACGACTACTGCATATCACCGCGAATAACGCGTTTTTCACGGAGTTTTACGCCGCCACTTCACGTAAAACGGGTTGTGAAACTCCATTAT
>NW_003206680.1:34891-50958 GCF_000006405.1 Perkinsus marinus ATCC 50983 | reverse complement strand
CTTTGGGCTTCGAGGTAGGACGTGTCGCTCCGCGCTCTCGACACTCTGCAGCAATATGGCCGGTTGCCTTACAGATATAACAGTATTGACCACCAGTGACAGCACCCGCAGCAAGCTTCTTCTCACCAGAGTAAGTCTTCAGCTGAGCTCGAGCCTTAGCAACAACATCAGCCAAAGGCAACTGGCGCCCATCCTCCTCGAACACCCGGATGGCCTTCTGCACGTCTTCGGGCAGGGTGGCAATCAGGCTTTCACGAAGGATGTTCTCAGCAGCCACTGTGGTAGTAACCCCTAGCACTCTAAGGTAGCGGCGGAATTCAGCTAATACACCATCAACACTATCTTCCTTGTGCCACTCACGGCGAGTCAGACGCTTCCACGCCTCGTGAGTTTTGAGCGAGTACGCTCTATCCAGGGCCCTAACCACATGAGCATAGGCACCAGCTGGATCGCCCTCAACTTCCTCCAGGGCTTGCCTAGCGATCTCTTTGGCCGAGCCCTTCATAAAAAGTACGATATATTGTGACTTTTGCTTAATAGTCCACTTAGAAGCCTCGGCCACCGTCTCGAACTCCTGCAGCCAAAGAGCGAAGTCGTTTTCACCACCAGAATAGGGTTCCAATACAGATTCGAGCTTGAACGGCATGTTGGTCCTGGGTCTGGGCACCAGATGTAGCAATGTGTGTACCGTCAAGCTCACTAGCAACGCTAGTCCACTTAGAGTGGGGTATAACATATGTACCACCTGTGCGTGCGTGCAATACCGAACAGCTATGGATAATCGATCAGTACTGCGCAAGATACTGTGCGCACACGACTACGCACAACAAAGGGTACTTAAGAATCACAAACTGTGGCAAACCACTCTATCAGAGCAATGTGTTGGAGGTTTTATGGTAAAATATGAACATGGTCAACCACATGTGTTGGTGATAGCAATAACAAGTTTCTGAGAAGATTCTGGAAAATGATTGTTAGTTTTTGTGCACTAGTTGCATATTCTCCTAATTGGTTTATAAACTCCGGAAGGTGCTGAGCTCATCAGCTGAGGAATGCGAGTTTTTTTTTGCAGCAGTGGTAAGAGGCGTCTAGATACAAAATTTCAGCGCCATTTTAGGACACAACCCGTTTTACGTGAAGTGGCGTAATACTCCGTGAGAAAAGCGATATTCGCGGTGATATGCAGTAGTTGTGGAATATGTTTTTCATATCACTAGGGTGGTGGGTGAAACTCCAGTGAATATTATTGATATAGTTCTTATTGATGGGGATATTATTGGCTATTAATCGATTAACTTAAATAATATTATTGGATATTATTGATTAAATATTATAATTATAATGAATAATTCTGAGTATCATTTATATGGGAAATCTTTTGAGCGCTTTCGAGTTAGGTTAAGCGATTCTATCACTTCTGGATGAACTTCGATTCGTGGCGGGATTTCTCCCAACACGATGAGTATGATGTCGCTGATGCTAGTTGTCGTGAGGAGCGAAGATGGGTAGAGAGGCAGAATCAGAGGGTAGGGTCGGGTTTGGACCTGTTTTGAATCTTTTATGCGGTAACCTTGGATATTTTGGTAGATTCGACGAAAATACGAGACGGCTGAGGCATCGAGAATAAGGAAACTAGTAGAGTCGGCTATGCAGTAATATGTGCATGCGTGCAATCTAGTTTTGAGCGATCGCGTTTTCCAAGGATGAAATTGTTCTTATATGGAAAGCTATTCGTGGGAAATTCCCTTCCCCCTCTGGGAATATTATAGGTTCTTGGGGACAATACCACAATTTTGATAAATCGTGATTTGAATTCGAATGGTTGATGCAAATGCGTGTCACCATATTACTTCAACTGCATCGTAATAGAGGTTCATCTAACTTTGAGAAATAACAGTTTGATAATAACAATGGGGAAAATGTTTATGTTTTTCATGAGAAACTGATTGAAGACATACATGGAAAACTCCCTGTGGGAATATTATAGGTTTCTGGAAGCAATACCACAATTCTGACAAATCGTGATGTGAATTCAAATGCTTGGTCAACGCGTTGCATTCTAAATCTGAGGATATTACCCGCATGAGAAACTGCATTATAGTAGAGCAGCTGATGAGGGGCCCATCTAAGAAACTACGCCCTCCCTAGGGTTTGATAATAACGATGGGGAAAATGTTTATATTTTTCATGAGAAGCTGATTGAAGACGTACGTGGAATATGATGATTTTCTGTGTGTCACAATACCACAATTGTGTCGAGTTGTGTTCTTTCGAATCGATTAGAACGTCTTTGTATATGTTAGATTTGATCCTCGGCTGTTGAGGGAAAAGGAGGATGAGCGACGAGTGAAGGAGCTCCAAGAGAAGGAGAAGGAGGAGAAGCGGAGGGAAAAAATTGAGTATTACTTTGTTGGGTGGTTGTGTAAAAAAATGGTATTATTAATATTATGGGAGTTTCACGATCCTAGTGATATGAAAAACACTAGTGAGAAACGTATTTCACGACTACTGCATATCACCGCGAATATCGCGTTTTTCACAGAGTAATACGCTACTTCACGTTGAACGGGTGAATTGTTGTTGTTGTTGTTGTTGTTGTTGTTGTTGTTGTTGTTGTTGTTGTTGTTGTTGTTGTTGTTGTTGTTGTTGTTGTTGTTATTGCTATCGTCATGTTCAGAGCGGAAGTAGCGGAAAGACGACGTAAGGAGGCCGAAGAGGCCGAGCTGGAGAAGAGGAAAGAAGAGGATAAAAGGAAGGAGAAAGAGGAACGAGAGAGGTTGAAGAAAATACGACAAGTAGGACTCACGTACAGGGGCTCGATTTCTGTGGATATGTAATGATATCGATTATTCGGGCGCGCGCTTTTGTCTAATCGTCGAGAGTTTGATGGTTGGTTTTCTCTCTCAGAGTGTCCGTAGTACTTATAGGAGTAACTGTGATGTGGTGGATCAGGAGACGCTGAAGAATGTGAGAAAAGGAGGGGTTGGTTTTTGCGGAGGAATTTTATTTGTCTACGTCCACTCGATTCTATGGTGATATATGAAGAATTTTTCTATGGGAATTTATCAAAGAATTTCTGAAAAAAAATTATTTTCTGAAACTTTTATCATATAGAAATTTATTTCATCTGAAATTATATCATTATATTATACTTTTATCATTATCTGAAATTTATCATACGGTATGATGAATTTCCGGAGGGGTGGATTAGAACCTGGGTTGGCTGCTGGAGAGAGGGGCGCTCTACCGTTCTGCTGTAGTTACTTCTGGACCTTACGCCTCCACAGTTGGAGAAGTTCGCGGCGAAGGCTGAGACCTTGGCTAGTGATGGTGGGAAATTGAAAGCAATGTAGCTTGTGGGGAAGCGGAGTTTTTTATCGAATTTTGCAAAGAAATTTTTTTCACTGTGTGTGCTAATTGGCTAATTTTTAATCGCAGATATTCAGCAGGGAAAAAAGAGGAAATTTTTGAGAAAAAATGTGATTCCCGTGTGGTTTTTTTTTTCAGAAGTTCAAATTTGTGAATGAAAATTTGATTTTTGAAGAGCGTTGAGAAAATTGAAATTTGTGAATGAAATTTATGAATTTGAGGAAAAAGTTCGAATGAGGAAAGAGCGAATTAGAAATAAAAAAGAAATATGGTTTCCGGAATATTTTTTCCACAGAATAGGAGTTTTATCATCGTATGGCGTTTGAAAAATATCTAAATAATTTAATTATCATCCGTAATAATTTTTTTGAAGTGTGGTATTCCTTTAATTTTTTTTTAATCTTTTTTGTTGAAATTTATCAGTAAATTGATAAATTTTGAAATTTGTAAAATTTATGAAATCGAAAGAGAATTTAAGTGTGGTATTCATTTTTTAAAGAAATTTTTTAATTTTTTGTGTTGAAATTTATCAATGGAGTTTCATCCTAGTGATATGAAAAACATATTTCACGACTACTGCATATCACCGCGTTTTTCACCGAGTTTTACGACGCCACTTCACGTAAAACGGGTTGTTGTGAAACTCCAATAATTGATGAATTTATGAAATCGAAAGAAAATTATAATGAAAGTTTACTTTCGTGTTCTATCAAATTCTCTCTAGGTTTGACGTGGCATTAGAGCACGTTGCTCAAGCGAAGAAGAAGAGTGTGAAACATGTCGCGAGTGCGGCAGCTAAAGTTAATAAACATGGTAGGTGCCGTGCCCGAGGATTGAACCGGGGACCTATTGGTTTCAGGGAAGGTTGGAGCTCCTTGGTCGTTGGATGAGGTCCATATGTTGGCTAAAGGGCAGCAGAAATATAAAGTTGGGTATGCAGGGAGGTGGAAAGCTATTGCTCAGTTCTTACAAAGTGCTGGGTTTAATAGGACTGCTGATGAGGTAATCTAGTGGTATGAAAAAGGGTCTAAGGACGTTACGCAGGGCTAGAAATTTTGAGGAAATTTTTCAGTAGCATATATGGTAGTGAAGTTATATCACTCGAATATTGCACGGGTTCAGTTTTTCGGGAAAAAAAGTTAGCCATTTTTCGCAGAAAATGCGGTATACTTTTAATGAGGTGATGATGATGGAATAGACAAGGTTTCCCAAGAAAAATGTTTTTTTTCTCGAAAATTTCGAAAATTCTCGAATTTTATTGAATTTTGCGGGAAAATATGAAAACGATATAGGCCTCGAATGAGAGTAATTTCATTCGGCTTTTCAGCGTTGGTTTATACGTTGTATGTTGTTATGATGAAGTTGTGGTATTTTATATGTAGGTGATAGCGCAGACGAGGCTGATGGCTACTCCTGAGTATCTGAAAAATCAAAAGGCTGAAGAAAAACAGGAGGCGACTATGGCCTCGAAGGTGGTATATAACGTTGTTGTTGGTGTTAGAATGATGAATGAGTTTCACCCGTGAAAAATATATTTCGAAATTCACTAGGTGGGAAACAATTGTGTGATCTGTCGTGGAAACCTGTATGATGATGTCGTCGTGAATTTATGGTATGCGAGGGAAAAAAGAATAAAATAAAATACTCGTGTTGATAGGAAAAATGAATATTTTTTTTGCGAAAATTGTTGTTGGTTTGTGTACAGTTGAATTGTGTGTAGATGTGAATAGCTTTGGAAATTTCGATGGAGAAAGCAAACGTATTTTCGAAGCATACATTGACTGTTTTTTGATTATCAGGATGTGCCGAAGCCGACTCTTACTACTACTTCACCTTCCCCGCAGGTTGAAAAACCGAGTAGCTCTCCTGAAGATTGGACGCCGACGCAACAGAAAGTAGTTATGTTTGAAGTATGGGGGGAAAAGATATGTTGGTGATGATAATATGAAAATTTTGGGAAATTCTTGTTGGTTTCTGTACACTTCTACCCGGCTGCTTAGCTCAGCTGAGGAGGAGGAGGTCGAAGATATATTCCTCCAACAGTGATGAAGTACACTGTTGGAAATTGTGTGATGTTTTATCAGTGTGAATGATTAGTAAGGAAACTGACAATACTCCTAGTATTAGGCTTACTATCTATGTGTAGTAATAGGCGTATCGGTGTTGGAATGAATTTTGGATTTCCTCAACTGAGCTCAGGAGTTTCCTCACTCACTAGAGGAGTTTATTTGGGAGGGAGGTGGGAATGTGAAGAAAGTAAAGAGAATTTGCCGAAATTTCCTCAAATTTGTACAAGTGTAGTTGAGCATGCGCGTACTTGTTTTTATATTGGTGGAGTTTCACCACCCTAGTGATATGAAAAATATATTTCACGACTACTGCATATCACCGCGAATATCGCGTTTTTCACCGAGTTTTACGACGCCACTTCACGTAAAACGGGTTGTTGTGAAACTCCAGTGTTAGAAGAAGTGGTGATGATGGTGTCGTTGTTCGTTTGCTAGGCTCTGGAGAAAGCGCTGGCGACTCACGCTGCATCGTTGGGAGCGAACGAACGATGGAGGAGAATTGCAGATGATGTGAGCGAATTTCTCGGCGTGGTCTACTGCATGTGTTGGTGATAATTTTGAAGGAAATTTGGAGAATTTATATGCAAGTTTTGGAAGCGAAAATATTTTCCCACACCGAAATTTGTGGTTTTATATGATATTGATATCAGGTGCCGGGGAAAACTAAGAAGGAGTGCGTGGCAAGGTTCAAGTATATACGGGAGCTCGTGTCGAAGGGGGAGGCGTAAGGATGATGAAAGTCACTGTCCAACGTTACTGAAATTACGACTGTTTGATAGTTTCCTATCCTAGTGTATCGATATGTTGAGTTTAGTGCTCATAAGTGGACATGTTTTGTATCTTGTTGTTTCAACCTAAAGATATGTGTAGAGCGGCTAGCATTGATAGCGTTGTGAAAAATGGTTTTGGGGTATCTGGGTTTTTATATGTACAAATTTGTTAAGTGATGAAGAGTATTATATAAAATGGTATAAGAAAAAATACCAAAAAATGGAAAAATATTTCACAGGGAAAAGATAGATCGAAAATAATATCCTAGTATTACGATACGGTATGATATCAATGGAGTTTCACAACAACCCGTTTTACGTGAAGTGGCGTCGTAAAACTCGGTGAAAACGCGATATGCAGTAGTCGTGAAATATAATTTCACTAGGGTGGTGAAGCTCCAGTGTTGTCGAGGAGTTTATGACAAACCACTACTGATTTCGTAGAAGTTCTGTTTCGTAGTGTTTTCATATGTGGCGCCCATCTTACGCCCCTTCGTACGACACAGCGTCATCCTCATCGGTGTCGGGGGATATCCAAATTCGTATGGATGAGCATCGTTGTGATCCGGGTCTATCATGGTTTGATAGGAAGAAGTGTGAGGCGTATAGCAGGAGAGCTTTCGGGTGAGTGGGGAAATGTAATTGCGAATATCATATGTGTTGAATAAGTTATGGTTATCAATTTGTGATGGATACGTAAAAAAGTAATCATAGCTGGGCTAATAAGGAGTTTTGGTGGACCCAGGCGAACCAGAAGATGAAGTTGGCATACCCTGAAAGTTTTATCAAAATGATAATGAACTTGAGAAAGAGGAGAAGCGCAAGTAAATATCATCACATCTTTCTAGAAAAGAGAACGCGTGTGACAAGCATCTGAGGGCTAGGATAGATGCGTATAATTGTATCGTCGTCACTGAAAGTGTAATATTCAGTCGGGTTTCACCACCCTAGTGATATGAAAAACACGGTTGAAAAGCATATTTCACAATTGTTCACTTCTGGGAGATCAATCGTGTTAGCGGTCGCGGTAAGCAAGATATACGTCCAACCATTTTACATTGAGTATTAGTCACTCCGCGTTAAACGGGTGAAACTCCTTTGTTGGAGGAATAAGTGTGGATTCCTCAGCAGCTGAGTTCAGGAGGTGCCTGACTGATTACGAAAGTTCACACACGAAATGTACGGAAATCAACAAGAATTTCCCAATATTTCCTAAGAATTTTCACATTGTCACTAAGACATGTGGTTGAAAATTTATATAGTTTTCCAAACCGGTGTGTGTCTGTGTTAGGTGGTGGAAAGTGGATATCCTCCTGAATGCCCTCAGCGCGATGAACGCCCCAGTCGATCTTGTTTGTGTTCGCTGTCCCCACGATGTTACTCACAGTGAGAAAGTGTTGGGGGAATATATGTTTGCTATCCTCAGCTGAACTCGGGATTTTCCTCACAAAGAATTTAATTTAGAAAAGTTGAACGCTAATTTCTCAAAATTTTCTGGAAATTCTCTAACTGTCACCACCGAATGTAGTTGGCTATGTGCAGGAAGACTGTTGATGAGTACAGCAGGTGCGGGGTTTTCTCCATCGAAGAATACTGTTTGGATGTGCGGAAATCATTTTTGGAACCCCTTCCAATTTCGTCGTATATTGGCACATGAGCTCGTCCATGCGTTTGACTTCGCCCGGGCTAAAATCGATACTGCAAATATCGATCATATAGCATGTACGGAGATCAGAGCGGCTAATCTTAGTGGGGAGTGTGAGGTGGGTTCATAATGTCCTGTAGGAGTAGCAGCAGTGGTTGTTTTCAGCTATGGACGAAGTGGACGGACTATATAGGGGAAGATCCACTGGGTGAGTTGGCAACTGTTCCTTACGCGGGACGTGAGGCTCGCTGGCTGTCGCGTGCTCAGCGGAATCCGCGCTGAAAATTTATGAGTTTGGAGTGTCTGTCGTGATGGGTCGTCGGTTCGAGTCCCAGGCTCGGTATTTTCCCATGCTATATCGTTCGGGAAGGCTCGCATGAGATTTTCCTATACCTGACCATTGGGATTTCGATTGCTTCTGTCGTCGAGTGGGAATCTGTTGGGTTGAGGAGAAATCATTCGCACGGACGCACGCTCGAAATTATACATGTGGAATACGCAGCGATATTAACGGCGAGATCGGCTTCCCGAAAATCTGTAGCATTTGCAATGGTAGATATGGTCTGTTGATGGTTTGCTGCTTTTCAGGGAATCATATGTGGTCTCGGAAGCAACGTTGTGTGAAAGACGCGGCTCTGCGTTCCTTAACAGCGCACAGTGGGAATGAAAAGGACGCCAAAAATGGGATCGAACGAGTAGGCGTAGAGTGTTGTTGACTTGGAGGCGGGCGTCTGTGATATCTTATTACTCGTTGAATTCAGCGATCTTGGTTTACACAGAAAGGGGCATTTAGAACATTTCCGTATCTTACAATAGATGTACTATGACATTAACATAAGCCGACATTTGTTGAGACCTACTATCCCCTGGATCTTCGTATGATGTTTGAGGGTTAATGCTGCATCACAACGGAAGATATATATTCACACTATCATAAATTTTCGCTGTCCCTTGTTGAGATATCTTTGTTTTTCACATAGGTATGGTCCCGATGTATTAAAGATCACTGGCCCTTCACAACTGATCCCCAATTCGACACACGGTATGCTCTTGGTGGCGATCCGGCTTGTAGATTTCCTATTCTGTCAGTTACCGTGACTCACCAATGATGGATAGAAGCAGTCAAAAGAAGTGAATCCGACAGCCTCCACTGTATTGTTTCTCATAACGTTGTTTCTATTGCAAACTCGTTGATTGTTGTGTCGTTGAAAGGCAGTGCATAGGTGTGGATGGCTCATGGTCAACGCAACATCGTTGTGACAATAAATACCTATCCCAACTTGAAGTTGGCAATTCTTTCCGCGTTGGATCAGAGTCTATGGTAGACCGCCCTCCTGAATCACCGAGTGGGAAATGACGATTCACCGGAGGGTCCGGTGTGAACGAAACCGAGATCATCTCTAGTAGAGATTCCTCAGTCTAGAGGCTCCAGCTTGGGATCATCCTAGTAGGATGAAGTATCTCCTTCACCATCTTGACTTTTGAGAGGCTGCGTGGGATGAATGGCAGGACTTCTACATCGGAATACCACACTGAGCAAAAGGCTACTGAGAAATGTGTGTGTGTGTGAGTTTTAAGTCCAAGGCCTACTACGACAACACGGCTTAGTTAGACTCGCATCGATGCACATTAGCTCTCGAGGGCTCAGCTTTATCCGTTTAAACTGTGTACTTTCATCATGC
The DNA here is from genome assembly GCF_000006405.1 of Perkinsus marinus ATCC 50983. Taxonomy (NCBI): domain Eukaryota; phylum Perkinsozoa; order Perkinsida; family Perkinsidae; genus Perkinsus; species Perkinsus marinus. Next base: position 41,423 of record NW_003206680.1, on the reverse strand, counting down.
CAATGAGTTTTTGGCCACAGGGCGAGATAACCTCTGTCAATCCTGAGAAATATCGCTCTCAAGAAAATGAAGAGGAAGTTTCCGCGAAAGTCCGGGATCCCCGATTTAGAGAACACTGGTGCCGCTTGAGACATCAACAACAAAGATTGGCCGGGCACAGTGACTATAAGTGTTGCCTACGCCGCGCTCTACGTACGCGGAGGCTACGTCCCGTTGATCCAGGTCCTGGCAGCGATCGTTCGATCGGTGGCCGCGCGATTCATACTTGGGAATAGATCACCTGCTTTCATGGTGAGACTCTCACCAACGGAGCTTTGTCGGATGGAGCTTGCCCCACCAAGCCGTCATTGTCAAACTTTGACATTTGATGGCAATTGATGAAGTCAATGATTGACGATTTATGAGCGATCTGACTCGCATACCATTACTTGAAGTGATTCATTTTTATTTCATAATGCCGAGATTAGTTTGACTCACACAGCTTCCCTTACAATATGAAAGTGAAGCGGCGTCAATTGCGGCATTTTCCGAACGCGACTATGCAGAAATGGCGAGAAAATAGCACTTGCCACAAACGTGACATTCATGCCATCATTGATATGCTGTCATCAAACGATCTTTATCGTCGAGCGGTGCACGGCGTAGGAAGATACGAAAAACGCCGTCGCTTCGTCGCTGATGGGTGGGGATGAATCCCGAATCCTCGGCGATATGTTGAGGATGAACTCGGAGAGGGACAGGGCGAGGCAGCGGAGAGTGTCGAGTCAACTTCGCCGTTCCGAACTTCCATCGCACCACTCGTATGCTTGGAATCGCGCGTTATATTAGCCAGGGCCCGGAGGGAAAATCGCAAACTTATCACATCCTAAAGGAGATGAGAAGCAGTTATTTCGCTGAAATATTATACTTATTTAATAGTCATCATTAAAAGTTGTTTAGTTTTTCGCTGAAATACTCTTTCGATGAGTGATTAGAGTAAGCAGTGACTCTCCGAACAACTCCGAGTTGGAGTCGCCAAGTACAACTACGGACCGACCCGAGCTAATCTAGATGCATCCATCCTAGAAGTGGTATCAACCAGGAGGAGTTTGTCAATCTTGTCATGAAGACAACGAGCCGTCCTCAACAATCGCGGAGCACGCGTATCCTCTTGCTTCATGAGACTAACCAAGTGATCTGAAATATATCAAGTAATATCAATGGAGCTGTAACCGCATAACAGTAGTGGTGCCCTACCGATAAAACGATGCAAAGGTTTCATGACCGCCAGGAGGAGCCCATCATCAGCAGAGGACAAGCACGACTTGAGGAAGGATCCTTGGATGAGAATTTGGTAGGTGGCTCTACGAAGGACGCCAAACTGCCTCCCGCAGACGAGTCAGTGCCGACTTAGCAACTCTGTCTACAAGAGAGCCAACGCCTCCATCCGTGTCGTTCTCGACGATCTCCTCTTTGGTCTGCTCCGCCAAGTCGCATAGCCACTGGATGACCCTTTTGCTCACGACTCGACGGCATCGCTTGAGAGATGGACCCAGTAGGGGAGGGTATCTGATTCGATTGCCTCCAATCCTTCGATTATAAAGCCTCTATTCTCATAGCCTTGCATACGCCTCCGAAGGTCCCACCTCATCGTCTGACGATCAGCATCCTCACAGCCCTCGACCGCGGCCTCTGCGATGCACCTCAAGTGTTGGCAGCTCGCGCCGAACATCATCGCGCATTCAAACACCAATAGTAAGGCATCGGGGCATAGGTCTAATGACACCGTTCTTATGAGATGAACAATGAACAGCCTCCTGTCCTCCAGCCAAGATGAATTTTCGTTCTTCCCGCACCTCATCGCAACGTGGTAGATTGTGTGAAGACTTTGCGCTACCCAGCGACTCCTTCGACAGCTTTCTGTGTCCATGAAGGACTCCAGAGCTAACTTCTCGAGAGTTCGGAAAGCGCACTGAGTGCTCTCCAGTGGCAGCATCTTATCGAGGATCTCGGTGAGAATCTTCAGAGTGCGTTCGGACGTTGTAGAACAGTCGAATAGCCGAGCAAAGATGCTCCACCAGAGCGCTTCGTTTTTCTCACCCGATTCGAACGAGGTGGCGAGGAGGTCCACGACGGCGGCTACATAACCAACGTCGTGTCGTACACATATTTCATGAGCTTCTCCTGTAGGGCTCTTCCTCGTGATGAAGGAGACGAGCGGGGCGCTGGTCAGTTCTCGAGAGGCGACCATTGACGCTGCGACGAGACACCTCCTGGCGAACCAGAGACGATGGGGACTGTAGACCTCCATCAGTTCCACCAGGTTACACTCGGCATCGTGCAAGTCTCCACACGGTAGGACGGGTGGGAACTCGCCGAGCCACTCCTGACCAGCCACCTCCTTGTCAACTTGTAGGTTGAGCTCTGTCACTAGAGGCCCCTCAAGGCCTTCGCAACGATGACCTCCTTGAGCCCTTGCTAGAGTTACCTTGCTCGAGAGACCAACGACTTGAGCAAGAGGATTCTCAGGGCAAACTAGGTCCCTCCAGCCGTCACAAGAGTAGCCGAGCGCCGACAGTCGGGCGACAGCAGTGGTGTAGGGGCCTCTGTGATTCTCCCCGCCTGGGCCCTCGAGGATCTTCCGCATTCGCTCGACCACTACCGAAGCTCGCTGTGGCTGGTGGGGAAATCTTTCGGCAGTGCACAAAGCCAGACAAGGTAGCGTCTCTGCTGGGAGGACCAGCACCAAGGAGTCCCATTTCTCCGTAGAATTACAGTCACAGGAGTCCACAAGACGAGAAGCGATCCTCTCTACGGTCGCTGTAGGCAGACCCGGTCGCATTAGAGCTTGCGCGAGAGCGTCGAACATGAGCGGACAGGAGATCTCGCCCGAGTTGATGATGGGATCGAGGACAAGGTGTCCATCAGCCTTCACAGCTACGGTTGATAGGAAGTTTCTCACTCGAGGCCCCTCCATTCTCCCTAATTGCCGACTCAGATTTGCCCCCAGCCACTTCCTGAAGTGTGCGTCCCGGTTCGGAAAGGTGGCGTACCAATGGATAGTTCGTTTGAGCGCAATACTATGTAGACTTCGGACCATTCGAACGACCGTTTCCGCGCAAGTCTTCATCACCACCGTATCGTCAAGGCCGACCAGAGCTTCAATAACGTGTATTCCAGAGACAGCCCGGAGTGCTCGCAGCTGACGTACGATCACTGCTCTGGATTTTGCTACAAAACTGAGAAGCTCCACGGCTCGGTCGGCTGAGCTGTATTTTTCGATTAGATGCTGGACGAAAACCCATCGAACTCGCATAGTGAGCGCGGGATTCACCACGACTTTCACGGCCAAATCGGTGTCCTCCAGTTCGAATATCGAGTTCACCAATTTACTTATCATTTCATTTCCACTCGCAGATGAGAGGAATCCATCACTGCTGATAACTGCTTTAGCAAAATCAGCGTCCCATGGGCCGGCAGATATCTCCTTGACGATTTCGTTTGCCGCTTCCTCACTGGTCAAACCAGATTTGAGTTTCTTCGCCCCCTTTCCCCGGAGCACCTTCACAGTTGCTCCCAAAATGGGGGCGTTGAGCTTTCGGTCGACGATTTCCGCATCCGTTGCGAGTACGACCAAGTCTTCAATGTCAAGTCGTGGAATGGCATGAGCAGCGATCGCGGTGATGACCCCTTCCCGTAGGTCGGAGGGATGTTCTATACAGGTTTGAAGGACCACTTTTAAGGTTTCTATCGGCAAACAAACACTGATGCTTGTCGCGATCTCTGCTGTGGCCTCAGTGAGAACACTAGATGCTATTTCATCATCAGTCGATATACACCGCAGTTGCTGTACTGCTCGGACCACGCCTTTAGAAGGACGAGAGACGTTCGGACACGTTCGTATGGCCCTTTCGAGGTTCCAGAAGGACATTCGATGTGATGAGAGGACCTTCGAGGGAAATGGAGAGTTTCATCGCGCTTGTTCGAACAGCAGCTTATGCTGAATCTAGATGCGTTTCACAACTGCAAACCTCCCCTGTTATTCACGATATACCTCCATGGAGGGGCGTCGTATATTTCTGGCTTCTGTGTAGATATAAACTCTCGACAGAGGTAATGCTGGTACTTTTATATAACGATTTCCGAGACTCAGACTCAGCAGATCATCTTGATTCCTCCCATCCCAACGACTCGAATACCAATTTTTGACAATTTTCAATCTGTCGAAATTTTCGGGCGTTCACCGTAAGAGTTGCAGTAAACGCCCGAACATTTCCAACGCCTATGGAATACCACGAAGTGGATATCAACTTTGACGTTTAACAAAAAAAATTCGAAATAATCGAAATTGCGAAATTTCATCCCGAGTTCTTCAACTCTGACTATGATCTTCTATCACTAGTAGATAAGCACACCATCACTAAGATGAAGTTTCACGACCCTAGTGATATGAAAAACACTAGTGAAAAATATATTTCACGACTACTTCATATCGCGTTTTTCACCGAGTTTTAGGCCACTCCACGTAAAACGTCAATGAGCCATCAGCTAAAACAAAATATTCAATTTTTCCGTCAGACCTCGCTAATACCCGAAAATAAGTGGATTCCACTATGCAGGTAGAACCCGGAGAACCCTTTTCACTGACTTTTTCCATGAAAATTGTCAACAACGCAAATTCCCACGTGGAGAGGTCGTATGGAAAATAAGACTACAACACCAGCACCCTCATCTTCGGCATTTCTGAATACCATAATAACGTATATCAGTGATGGTGACGTCTTAGGGGTATCATCTATACGACCTATGAAGGGGAGAGAAGGCTGAGTGAATATCACACGACGAGTAGTATATATCAACTTCAGAATCTTAGAGGACTTTTACGACCTAGGAAGTGTCTTTCAGCGACCATAACTCTTTCAAATCCTCCATAAACCGGCATACCTCCTTTCCCTAGACGCCGACGATCTCCGTCTCCTATAACGACCACCCGACCTCGAACGTGACGACGATACTCTACGACTACGACGATGTCTCTCGGGTTGGGTATCTTCATCATCGCGAGAAGGCCTTCGAGATGATCTCCTCCGTGTGTCGGAACGCGAACGGCTGCGACGACGGCGACGACTGCGTGAGCTCGACCGCTCTGGCGATCTGTCGTTATCTAGCAGAAACACTGTCACTCATCCTTTCTTCGGTTAGAGCTAGCATCCCCAGAATATCATGTTATATTCAATGACCAACTCAATCATCGAAGATACAAGACCATTATACTTCACAGAATGCTGATGCAATAGGCGCCCACCCAGAGGTGTCACTAAATTCCAACACATTCTCAGAATGCCATGTTATATTCAATGACCAACTCAATTATCAATAAAAAAAGACCACTATACTTCACAGAATGCTGATACAATAGGCGCCCATCCAGAGATGTCACTAAATTTCAACATATTCTCAGAATGTACGACACTTCATGAACCAAGGTTCAAAACATTGCTTGGAAATTTTCCACCCGCAACAAAGCAACCCCTCAACTCCTTATTTATGGATTTACTGTAACCACCTATATTGTGTTCAGGAATATGGAGGTTTGGGTGGTTGCCACAGGTTTATTGAACCCGTGGCGCTTCTAGACTTTATCTCCTGTATACCAACTTCATGAACCAAGGTTCAAAACACTGCTTTGGAATTTTTCCATCCGCAACAGAACAACCCCTGCCGTAGCCTCACCTCGAGATCGCTTCTTATCACTTCTACTAGGTTCTCTCTCATCCCGCATCTCCTCATCTTTTTTTGGATTCCCTTCTACTTCCTCGCCGTTTTTCCTTTCCTTACCTGCGGCCTCGTCATCGTTCTTCTCCTTACCATCATCGACTTCGGCATCTCCCGCAGAGGCGACAGTCGGCGCAGCAAACTCCGCGAAACTGTACGGAATCGATGCTATCTTCTGTTCTATCTGACAACAACAAGGAGATGAAAAACAATTCCCTGGTTGAGAATTTCCGAGCAAGGCAGGCCTTCGAGACGAAGTAATGATCACGGGTTCAATTCTCGGGGCATGCTTTTTTCAAGCATTTTCTCTTCATCCATCGCAAGGACGCACAGCAGCGTCGACACGGCATAAACTGTGATAATTAATTAATTTTATTTTTCGCCGAACACATCAACTAGACTCATCCGAACGGTGAGGGTCTCGAGAGCTCAGTTTTAAAGAAATACGCGAAGCGATAGCACAGTTGTCCGAATATTTTTTGGGAAGACTATAATAAGACTACGGAGAGAACAGCATTGATAACGATGATAAATTTTCATATTAAACTCACAGTTACGAAAGGACTTCCCCAGTGAAAATATATATTTTTATATATTTCAAGATGTACTTATTATTCAAATATTCTAAGAAAAGATATTTTCTTCCCCGATGAGAATAAGCCGCGTTTTATAAGATTATTCGCAACAGTTTACAGAACACATTTTCAATTCTCAGCAATGGCCCTGAGCTCACAAGTTATAGATATCGGGAGGGCACGTGTTCGCGTTTCAAAGTAAT
>NW_003206680.1:19370-34791 GCF_000006405.1 Perkinsus marinus ATCC 50983 | reverse complement strand
GTTGGGCGTTGGTGCGAATGAACCCAGTCATTTTTCTAAGGTGATAAAACAGAAAATCCCTTCGCTCACACACGCAGCGATCAACTACTCGTAATGACTCTGTAAGCGAATCTTCAACAGCTCTATCTTCTTAGCCTCCATTTCCTTTAACACTTGTTCCTGAGTTGACGGTATACATTTGAGTATATATAAACATAGTAAAACGGAGAAGGATAGGAACAGGAAAATTGCAAATTGTAATTTACAATGGTATATCTATTGGAGTTTCACAACCCGTTTTACGTGAGGTGGCGTAAAACCCTGTGAAAAACGCGTTATTCACGGTGATATGCAGCAGTCGTGAAATATATTTTTCATATCACAAGGGTGAAACTCCATCCATAGTAACGTAGCTATATATACATCAACAAAATCTGGTATAATCAATAACAAAAAATATATATATCGCCAGCCAACCTCGACTTCGTCGCCTCCTCCTACTACCAAGCGCTCTCGATCTTGTTTCCTTCTCTCCTCCCATTCAAGACGTCTTATTTCTCTCAAGTTGTTGCGTTGTCGAGCCAATTTAGCTTCAACTCTTTGGGCACATTCCTCTTGACCTGAGCCCAACAATTACCGCGCGCCACGAAATTGCCGCCTCCATTTACGTTGAGTTGCATCCCTCTTCCTATCACTTTCTAACCTCTGCTTCGCACTGCCGAGGTAACCGAGAAGGTTACCAAACATCCTCCTATTCCTCTTCATGCTCTCGCGTATCTAAAAATATCACATCAAAAACTCGATGATTAATTTTCCGATTAAAAAAACCAAACGATCAAAACCACTCACAGTTCACTTCACAATTTCACTAAAAAACTTCACCACAAATTCCAAACTTTTTCACACCCCGAATTCACAATATAATGTCCTTCAAAAATCTATTCGGCGGTTGAGACCATCAGTTCAGCCCGTCAACTCAGTGATAGGGAAACGAGTATTAATACCTGTGGGCTAGCCTCCGAGAACCCTCCAAGTTCGCTCTTTATAAACCTCGCTTTCGCCTCCTTCTCTCGCTGCTCCTCCGTTAGCTCCTCAGATTGCCGAGGTTGCGATTCTCTCCCAGCCCGACCATCTGATCACACCAAAAACCATCACGCGGCACGAAATTTCATTAACCCCACCAGCTGTAGCGGCTTCTCCCGAATCTCCTCCTCCTCCCTCATCGTCTTGATCATAGTCTACGATTCCTCCCACTTCATTCGAGTCCACTGGCGGTGGTTTAGTCTCAGCCAGCCTCTCTTGAATGCGAGCACTGACCGGCGCGAAAGTGCCCGCCCTGGGGTTCGAACCCGAGACCTCTCGCTTACTGCTCTTCCATCAGTTTGTCCATCTCCTTACTCAAAGTACGTTCATCTCCTTTCCCTCCTTCCTTCCCTTTAACCGGCGACCTCGATGACAAGGCGTCTTTATGAACCCGACCCGTCGTTGCAGTTGACATCACTTCTATAAGGGGATTCTCCTCGAAAATATAAACAACAGCAACCGATGATGCTGACAGATATTGGAAATCGTCAGCAGTGTCGGAAAGTATGTTTGCCTCTCTTCAGATTAGTTCAAGGGAATTTCCTCACTAAGTATAGCAGTTCATATGCAAATTCGGATAGGAGTATACAGAAACCAATAAGAATTTCCCGAGATTTCCTCCCAGAACTCTCATACTGTCACCAACACATGCATATTCTCATGAGACACGCCAACAAAACAACCAATCATTATCCAGGAAAAGTACTCAACAGGTCATGTACACGTGCCGACTATCGGAAGACCCCGCGTTCGATCCCCAAGACCAACCACCTCATAGCATCTTCAAGTGACATATCTTCTCACAAGGGGCGATGATAGTGTGTCGTAGATGCCTGAGATCATCACCACCCTAAACTCACATGTGGATGAAAACACCCCTCATAACATCCGTTGAGACCAACAAGACCACATAAACATCCCAAGACGATGGCAACAGACAATCGATTGTGACTAACGACGAACAACTACTTTCGATCTCAACAACTCCATCGCACCGAAATCTAGCAAGAACAAGGCGGGCATTTCACACTGGCATTTGCCAAGTGGCATCAGCCCACCGGCTTTCCGCGCTTTCAACAACAGCAACAACAACGACAACAACAACAACAACAACAACAACAACAATAACAACAACAACAACAACAACAACAACAACAACAACAATACCAACAAGAACAACAACAATACCAACAAGAACAAGAACAACAACACTCGAGATGCATCGAAATCTCCGACCACCTAGCTATGCAACTCCGAATAAATTCGGCCGCCTTGTGAGCACCATCAGCATCCATCACGGCTGAGGGAGTACTAGAAGACCAATTATGACCGATCCTCTTGATAGCAGCCCACGATGCATCGTGAAGGCGATGCACCTCAACAACAAAGACATTTTCGAAACCGTCAAACTACCTCGAAATTTCGCTTCCGTTAACATTACACTAGATCTACTAGCAGCGTAAAATATTTCCCACAGTTGCTGAGCACTAGAACCAAGTCAGTACAGTGCCATCCGATCACCGGAACACAGATCTTATCCGAGATCACGACTACGATAGGAATGCACCAGACAATAGCAACTTCTCTTCCTCAACCGAAATTCTCAACACGCAGTTTTCCAAAAGGGAAAAAGAGGCCGCTCATGCCATGTAAGGCTAAGTTCACACGGTTAACTCTTCTACACGGCTTGAAATAATTTTCCACATATCTCCTGCTCAAGAACCTACCTCAGCTGCCATGCGACAGCTCTCGACAGCCTCTTTAACGCTCGGGAATAGGGCGTGATCATGAAGATGCCAATCGATGCATTGCCGGCAGTCTGGACTCAACGATAACATAGCGGATATTACCAACTACAGAGATCAACTACCGCGCGCCACGAAATTGTACCCACACCTCACAATTGGACCGCCGAGGGAAACAGGACTACGAAAAACGGATAAGACTAAAAAAGTGACTCTCTATGCGGGAAAACTGCGTCACTCGCCACAAAATTGCTCCCATGCTTCAGCCAACTTATGAATACCACTGCGGATCTCCGGTTCGGTGTAAAAGGCGAAGGAGAGTCTAATGCAGTCGTGACCACAACTCCCATCCACTGAAGTTCGAGCACCTGTAATAATTAATATTCCCATAGCAAATTGAGACGCGACAGTTCACCAGGTAGAAATCCAACGCCTTTATCTCTGCAGAATTCGAGGAACTCCGTGGTATCTTTCCCAGCTGGCAATCTGAGAAAAAACACATCGCCAGGGATAGAACCAGGGTCATGGGATAGACATCCCGATGCTCTACCACTACACTAAACTTCCTACTACTTTTTAAACTTCAACCAGAGGAAGTAACCTCCATTCGGCTTATGAAACGTCACATAATCAGACATCTCCTCCTCCAAAGCAGCCACCATCGCCGCCAACCGCGATCCATATATCCTTCTCAGATCATCCTAAAACATCCTAGAAATACTACCCGAGTTCGGTCCCTGCTCTAAACCAGAAATGTTGCTAGACGCCTTCAGCGTATGTGTTATAGACTTGAAATAATAAAAACGCCTAAAGTTTCACATTGGAGTCTCACCCTAGTGATATGAAAAACATATTTCACGACTACTGCAAGACGCAAATATCGCGTTTTTCACGGAGTTTTACGCCACTTCACGTAAAACGGCTTAAACTCCATTGTAATTTTACTTCTGCAGTGAACGGCTACTCAACCAGACATCACGTACCAAAAAAGCATCATATCTTCGAAAGCATACCATCAACTCCTAACATCATCCCCAGTCCCCACACTACCAAATGTTCTTCTAATCGTCCACTCCTCATCAATTCCGTCACAGCCTCGACCAGAACGGGAGGCGGCCCACCACCGCTAACTGAAAGCTCTCCATTACTTTCAAACTGTCAAGATGAACTTTCTCACGCAAAACTCCGCTCGACAAAATCTTGGGGATGTTTTCCGGATGCGTATGATACCACCCCAGCCGCAAACCGGGCGCCAGAATCTGAAAATTTGCGAGGAAAAAACCCGAAATCCTGCAATTTCCTGCAATTTCTTCCAATCCCCTACCATGGAATAAAAATTTGCATATGTTTTATTTTGAGTATATGAAATTTGATAAACATGCATCGCTTCGCTCCGCCTCACCTTAGAAAACGATCCACACACCACACAGTGTCTCATCCAATCATCCTTCATACCAGCCACCTGCATCAGCGATCGAATGCCTCCCTGCGCTGACCTAAAAACCATAACTAAATCATCTTAATTCCGACAATCAGCACTCACTTCGAAACGTCTTCATAGTGCAGTAGACCGTAGGGTTCATCAGAGATAACCTGAAGAAAAATTTCGCGCGCCACAAAATTACCCAAACTAATTATGAACCATGGAATCAATTCATTCAGTGATTGAGGGAAAAATCGATTAAAATTTCCGCGAAAAAACTCACATCTGTGGCCAGCTCGAAATCATTAACGCTGAATTCAGAATCCAAACACTATGCGGTGAGAAAATACACACATCATCAACTACGTGCGTCGATGACTATGGAAATTCTGCAAATTCTTTTCCGTAACTTTCCGTGACTTTCCGTAACTTTTCCGAAACTTTCCGGGCTTCCCGTAAACTCCTACTCTAATACCAAACTCACCAGAAAATCATATTTCACCGCAAGCTCCATCACCGCCTTCTGCCGACCAACACTCATCACCGTTCCCTGTGGGTTGTGATGCACAGGTACTAACAATACAATCCATCACAATATTTAATGCCGTTATTACTCGTATATAACGCGGAAACCTTTTCTCTCCTCAGGATGCTCTCGAGCTCGTCCGGGATAAGGCCTTCCTCATCTATTGGCACTGGAATCAGCGAGGCACCTATCAACGCTCGTGCATAGTAGCGTATTTTTTTCTGATCAAATTCGAGAAAAAAATCAATTTTTCTCGTTTTTCTGAGCTCCCACATGGCTCAGTGTACGCCACCCAGAATGTCACCAAATTTCCTCATTGTCACCAAACCCCTGCACTACCAACTTCCTTGAAAATGTTTCCCGCCAAAAAATAGGTATTATTTTCCACCAACACGACCGATCCTGAAAGACTCCATCCCTTACCACAATTCATCGTCAACATCACTACTACCAGGGCCTCCCACGACGCCCTTCGCGAGAATACTAAGTGCCGCGGAAATTCCCGAGGTAAGAACAAGGTGATCAGGCTGAACGGCTGTGCTGTAGGAGCTCGATAGCATCTGAGAAGAAAGATTCACAATAGGCCCAGTAAGATGACTGCGAAGTTTGACGTGTTATCAAACAATGGATTTTCATCACCCTAGTGATATGGAAAACACTAGAGAAAAACATATTTCCCGACTACTGCATATGTTTTTCCCCGAGTTTTACGCCACTTCACGTAAAACGGGTTGTGAAACTCCACTGTATAATACATTATTACGTTATATTACATACGAAAATAGTAAAATTAACGGTATAGTGATTGAATATTCATTAAATATTATGATCATTTCTATGAAAGCTTTCTATAAGATATCATAAACTGTACTAATTACCTTATAGGAATAACTACATGTATTAGTAATACCACAATAAATACCATCTAATGGAGTTTCGCTACCCGTTTTTACGTGAAGTGGTGTAAAACTCCGTGAAAAACGCGATATTCACACTACGCAGTAGTCGTGAAATATGTTTTTCATATCACTAGGGTGGTGAAACTCCAATATAATAATAATTATGGTAATAATATTGACCATTTATTATCACGGTTATGGTGCGGTGGAAATATCTTAGGTTCCTCCTAGGAAGATACACATGAGGTCCATGTGCAAAACAAGGATCGTCTCGAAGTGTAATTGGTTTATGCAACTCGAGCTACTACAAATGAATTCGGGAGAGTAGACAAGAAATATGATATCACTGGACAATGACGATTCAACACGGTATCAGAAAATTTCAGGAAAAAAACCATTTTTCGAGTTTACAAAAATTTACATCTTTTTCACCGACATCAAACCTCAATTGTTTACATCGCATCGACACAACTCTCAATACTTGGTAAAATGGTAAATCAAATCCTCTACTTACAATTTTTTCACGAAAAAAATCAGATTTTTTTCCGGAAAAAAATTTTTCGGCTCACCTTAGCCAAGGCTTCGCGGAATTTGAGAGGCCCCTGGGTAGTCGCGTATTGGTACATACACCAATCTTCAACTGCTGCGGCACATCCTACTTCTATCGCTTCCTTGAGGATCTTAGTAGGCACTACAGCTGAATTGGAAAAGTTGATTTTTTCAAAAATCGGAAAATAACAAATGATTACCGTCAGAAGGCTGTCCGATAGCAAAGTTGATTCGATTGGCCGAGACTTTAGTTTGGCAGAAGTCGCTGAGTTGGACTGTGGGCTGCATTAGGGGGAAAAAGGAGGCGAAGCGGCGCGTAGTGAGGAAGGACAGGGAAAAACTGAGGTATCCTTTTTATGAAAAATATATATTTTTCGAAATTTGTTATTTCCGACTTGTCAATGGACGACGTATATATGAAAAACATATTTCACGACTACTGCATATCGCCTAGTTTTTCACCGAGTTTTACGACGCCACTTCACGTAAAACGGTTTGTGAAACTCCATTGAGAATCATCTATTATCATTATACTCCTCTGAAGATATACTACTAATCATATTAATAGTGAAGGTATTTATAATATAGATATCCTCTTAAGTCTCATTCAGTCAGCAACCATAACTTTTCCAACTCCCGGGGGGGGGAATGGCTAGGAACATAGTCTTCAATCAGTTTCCCATGTAAACTATAAACATTGTCCCAGTTGTTATCAAATCCTGGGAGACGTTATTTCTCAAAAGTGTGGGGAAATATGAACATGTGTCGGTGATAAAACGGAAATTCTGAGGAATTTTTTTGGTGAAAATTCTTGTTGATTTCTGTGTACACTTCTACCCAAATTTCCAGCTGAGCCCAGGTGAGAAAAGCGAACATATATTCCTCCAACACTGCTATAGACTAAAACGAAACACCATAGAGAGGAGGAAGAAGGGTAACTGAGGAAGCGATGGAGATGATGTGAGCGAAGAATGGTATTACCTTTTTTTATAGGCCGCCACGTAGTTGAAGGACCATGTGGATGGTCGACCCGGGTTTTACATTGTAGTCGGATAACTTGCAATCATCACTCATCTGCTTGCCGGAATAGATTAGCCTAATCTGTTCCACCTGAGAAAATGGCACTCATTTGGGCCTATTTTGTATCTTGCACGCTCAACCTCAAGATATCCCAAGATACCTGTATTCCTTCCCTCTCTTGTAAGGCTTCCTTCACGTGCCTTACTGTATTATCCGGCTCGAAATTGAAGTTGCTTTTTCGTCCAGTCAGCGTCTTTATGAAAATTTGCATTATTACGGAAGAATACAATCAACACTACCTGTTGAATTGTGAACACCACAATCTACCGTTCTCGAAAAACGACAAACATAAATCGCTTCGCTCCGCTAGAAAACAGCCGCGCGCGCCCGATGACTTGGTGTTTTTTCTTTCATCGGTTGGCGTCACTATGGCGAGCAGGGCAGCGGTCATTACTCGTCGACTTATGTCAACTTCGACATCTGGTAAGATACCAGTAGCTTCCTCACAGGAACAGATCGACTTGTTGCATAAATCTAAAGTTATTCAAGTGAGACTACTACTACTACTACTACTACTACTACTACTACTACTACTACTACTACTACTACTACTACTACTACTACTACTACTACTACTACTACTATCATTGCTACTACTACTACTACTACTACTACTACTATCATTGCTACTACTACTACTACTACTACTACTATCATTGCTACTACTACTACTACTACTACTACTATCATTGCTACTACTACTACTACTACTACTACTACTACTACTATCATTGCTACTACTACTACTACTACTACTACTACTACTACTACTACTACTACTACTATCATTGCTACTACTACTACTACTACTACTACTACTACTACTACTACTACTACTACTACTACTACTACTACTACTACTACTACTACTATTATGTCAGGTATCCACCGATGATAAGGCTATTGGTCCTCTATCTAAGCTCGAGTCACACTTATGGGCCAACATCTCCAATAAAAGTACGCTATATTGTACTTTCATTTAGTAGATTCTACTATAATAAGTCGATTTACTCTTACCGCTAATATTGCGACGATTTACTATCACCATTACTACTAATGTGACGATTTACTATCACCATTACTACTAATGTGACGATTTACTATCACCATTACTACTAATGTGACGATTTACTATCACCATTACTACTAATGTGACGATTTACTATCACCATTACTACTAATGTGACGATTTACTATCACCATTACTACTAATGTGACGATTTACTATCACTACTAGCAACGTCGAATCCCATTCAGATCTCTACCACAGAGCATTCTCAGTGCTGTTGTTCGAGAAGAGTACCGGGTCGATGTTGATACAGAAGAGGGCGGCTAATAAGGTGAGTACCATTCCTACGACAACTCGCATCCTATGTTTCACCTACAGATTACTTATCCCTCCATGTGGGCTAATGCTTGTTGTAGCCATCCCGAGTATAACGATGATGAAAACACTGTAGGGAATTTCCCGGACATAATTTTGAAATATTTTGTATCTTCTCAGGAGCCTCCGACACAAGGAGTTGTTGCGGCCGCGTATAGGCGACTCGAACAAGAGTTGGGCATCAAAAAGGATGAGGTTTGTTGGAAGAAAATATGCACATGGTCAACTACATGTGTTGGTGATGACAATATGAACATCGTTTCTGTACACTTCTACCCGAATTCGCATATAAACTCCTGAACTCAGCTGAGGAAAGAAAATATATATTTCTCCAATATTGTTTTTCAGTTGATTCAAGAGCTCCATCCGCTGACCAGAATAAAGTAGAGTGAGGGGAGGAAATTACCGCGCGCCTCGGAATTATACTTGTTGTTTAGGTATTCGGCCCGATGCTCAGGAGATGGGTCTGATTTTGGCGAGGCCGAAATTGACTATATTTTGATTGGATTTTGCAAGGACCAAATTCCGGTTGTTCACAATCCGGAGGAGGTGAATATTTATACGTCGACACGGAAAAAATATGCAAACACAAAATGAAAATTCTGAGAAATTTTTTGTTGGTTTGTGGACACTCCTATTTTTAATTAGTGAGGAAATTCCTCCGAAACTTGAACGATGCGTTTTTTAGGTTGAGGAAACTCGTTGGGTATCAGATCTTCGAGAGCTTCGACGATTGCCTCGTTCGCATCACTATGTTTTCACGCCGTGGTTTGAGCTCCTGGCAAAAGATGAGGAATGTCTGGAACTGTGGTGGCCAACGATCAAGAAGACTGGCGACTTGGGACGAATCACGGATATGGGAAGTATTAGAGCCTTTGATTGATCTGAATTTGATGCTTGTTTCGGAGGGATGCCTAGGTTGCGATAAGTGAGTGAATTAATAGAGTTTAAAGTGAAGTGGCGTAACGTGAGAAGAAATTAGCTTTTTGAAGTATGTTCTTGTACAGACTCAGTTGAATTCGTGTGTGAAATCTTGTATGAATAGTGAGGAAACGGCTGAGCTCAGTTGAGGACAGCAAACGTATATTCCTGTAATACAGGATGTTGTATCGCCATTTTCGAGGTGCTGTGTACCCCGGACTTATATTCAGTAGTTAATATTCTATGGAATTTTACGTGAAGTGGCGTAAAACTCGGTGAAAAACGCGATATTCGCGGTGATATGCAGGTGATAGTAGTGAAATATATTTTTCACTAGTGCTTTTCATATCACTAGGGTGGTGCAACTCCATTATACTTGGAATTTCTCAGTGGTAAAACTGAGCGTGTGGCATCGTCAGCTTTGAAAAGTATATTTATTTCCTAGTTTTTCACTTCCCTTTAATGAGGCCGCCACCACCAGCAGCTGCTGCTGGTGGCAGACGAATAAGAGCACTGAATGTGGCGGAGAAAAATTCTGTGGCGCGCGAAATGTGCAGAGTGCTAGGAGGTGGGGTGATTCCGAATGGGAACCCACCAGTAGGAGAGTTCCCTTACCGACTACTTGGCAATGTTGATGTAGTAAAATTTGGGCTGGGCGGGCGCGATATGTCGGAGGTTGCACATGTACACATATTGGAGTTTCACCGTGAAGTGGTGTGATACTCAATGTGAAAAACGCGATACGAAGTGAATTGAAAACACTTATATTGGACAAGTCGCCTCATATCACGTAAAACACTGCTCACATGCGTTTTTCGCGAAATGCAATGTGAAATGTGTTTTTTCATGTTACGGGTGAAATTTCTAAATTTTTCTTCTGAGAATATTTCTAATTATGATCGAACTAATCATAGAGGTTAGTGATGCTCAGATCATTACGCGAGTAGGCGAAGTGTTGTTATTAGTAGTTGCTAGTGTGATCAGGTAATGATGGTAGTAACGGCAGTTCGGGGGCATCTAATGGGACTTGATTTCGAGCAGGAATATCGAGGCCGTTGGGACACGGTTGATCCGGAGACGCTCTATAACGCACCTCTCGTCAAGTAGTGTTGATAAGCAATTTATGGAGTTCCACTAGTTTTACGTGAAGTGGCGTAAAACTCGATGTATGTTTCCGCGACCGATGATACAATTGTTTTCCGCAAAGTGAATTGTGAAATATGTTTTTCATTAGTGTTTTTCGTATCACGGGTGAATCGCGAACGAATATGGATATTACAGCGCTATGTAGATGGCACTACACAGCGGAGCTTCGCCCGTTTAACATGAATTGATGTAATACTCCATGTGAAAAACGCGATATGAAGTACTTGTCGAATTACACCGAATATATCACACAATTTTTCGTGTGACGTGTTTCACGCGTTATTCACTGCTTATATGCATTTTTGAGGAACGAATTGTGAAATATGTGTTTACTGGTGTTTTTTATATCTCGGGTGAAACTAAGATATCATATAATTATCAAATATATGAGTATATTTGTAATATATATATACCATAAGCCGGCCAGATTTCGGGCATTTCTGGTGGTGTCGGAGTAGACGGTCGAGCTAGTAATGTAATTATAGTACTTTTCCTCTTGCTAGTGGTAGATCATTTTGATATAAAGGGTAATGGACTTACGGAGATTCGAACCGGGTACCTTTCGATGTATGGTCGAGCAGTCTAACCAATTCGACTATATTACATTGCACTTATGTATCGAGTAGTAGAATTATAGGTCAGTTGCTTCGGACATGGGCCCAGTAGCTGGTAACTTGAGGAGGTTGGCCCGGACGTGCGATTGGCTCGTGTTGTGGTTGGATTGTGATAGAGAAGGAGAGGCGATTGCTTATGAGGTTATTGAAATAGCGAGAGAGGTAGTAGTTGGATTAGCAACGATTAAATGGGCGAAAAACTCCGTAATCGTCTGGTCTTACGTAGTGTGAATTCTCGTTGATTTCTGTACACTTCTACCCGAATTTGTATGATTAACAAAAATTTTCCCAGAATTTTCTCAGGATTCTCATATTGTGTCCAACACATGTAGTTGATCATGTGCATATTCTCCCAAACTGCGGATGAAATGTCAGTACCCACATTTCTCTTCATATCAGGCTAATGCGAGGCTGAACGTTTATCGGGCGAATTTTTCCGCCCTCACACACGCTGATCTCACACGAGCCTGTTTGAATCTAGCGCGGCCGAATCCGCATCTGGCTGCTGCAGTGGATGCTCGGCAAGAAATAGATTTACGAATAGGTGATAAAGCGGGGCCCTGGGATTGAGCCTCTGCGGGTTTTTGGATATCGAATATAGAAGATCCCTCTTGCGCCCAGTGTTGGAATATATATTCGCTTTCCTTAGCTGAGGTTGGGAATTTTATCACTCATCACAGACGCTGGTACAAGAATCCGGGTAGAAATATACAGGGATCAACGGTAAACTCATGAAATGTCATCTTAGAATTTTCATATTATCACCAACATATGTGGTTGTCCATATGCGTACTCTCCCACACGTCATCATGAATATATTTTCTAAGTAAAGTGAAGCGGTTAAATGCGATACCACATTTTCCGTAGATCTCGTAAACTTTTACTCAGTGTTGGAATATAGGATCGCTTTCCTCAGCCGAAACCAGAAATTTCCACGAATGCCACCTACACATGTAGTTGACCATGTGCATATTTTCCCATACTGCTTTTACTACTCGATCTGACAATAAGCTCACTAATCTCAGGAGCGTCATTTACGCGGTTTCTCACTTTGCGTTATAAAAGGAGATTGCCTTTGCTCGAGGGCATACTTTCTTATGGGCCCTGTCAATTTCCAACTCTGGGGTTCGTCGTGCAACGCTGGCTACTGCAGAGGAATTTCATCAGGGAACCTTTTTGGACGATCAAGTGTACGGTGAGTGCGGTGGTCTGCGATAGTGATGGTAGAATATAAGTTTGCTTTCCGAGGCTGAGCTCAGAGGTTTCGTCACTAAATTTTGGGAGGATGTATAGGAATTAGGATAGCAGTTCACAGAAATCAAGGAGAATTTCACAAATTTTTCCCCAAAATTTTTGTGTAATTTTACAGATCTTGGCGAGTTTCGGGTATTTTTTTCGTATCATCTGAAAATACACTGTTTGAGTATTCGTGAATTGATCGAAGATTGGTCCGTTGAAACTCCCTGTACGTGGTTACAACAGATATCAGTGCCCTTGAGACCTATAGCTGATGATCATGAACAAGGGCTCATTAAAAGTGACCCGGAAGGCGGCCCCATGGTTGAAGTGAAACTCCTTTGGGGACGGCATCGATTATTCGATCATCTCGCTACTACTTTACTCTACGATAGATGTTTACAACATGTTCGAGAGGTAGGGCTTGTTTTGGGCCTACTTTGAATCTTTGTTTGAGTGCATATGGATATTAATATAGATCCTATTGTGTGCGCTGTGCCGCGACAGTGATGATCAGAGTAAGATCTGTTCGCGATCATTCTCCCCTCGGATTTCGCCGACGCATATTATTACGTATATATATACGATAAACATACTTATATTACTACATGTGCATATTCATATTGGGCATATTTCGAATCTTTGTATAGGTGTATATAGGTCTTATTATTCGCCTTATGCTGCTATAAAGATGATCGGAAAATTTTCAAGATGTTCTTGATCATTTTCAAACCTGCTTTTGACGCCGTACGCCCGACAGCAGGTTAACGAATATTTAATAATAATCTATGTTTATGGTATGATGTGTGAAAATAAATATCTTCGTAAATACGAGAGCATTCTCGAAAATCTATGAGATCATATCCCAACGAAAATTTCCTTATCGATTTTTTCTACGCCGATTACGGTATAGTTATATTCATTGTAACTGTATGTTTATATTAACAGACTGAACACCATCCTTTTTTGAATGATAATTTCGTGTTTCAACGATTTACTAATAATGGAGTTTCAACCGTTTAACGTGAAGTTGCATAATACTCGATGTGAATTTAAGAGGTGTATGGCTTCGCGACCGATCACACACTTGTTTTTCGCGAAGTGAATATTGTGAAATATGTTTTTCACTAGTGTTCTTCATATCACGTGTGAAACTCCAACGTTTAATGGAGTTTCACAACCCGTTTTACGTGAAGTGACGTCGTAAAACTCGGTGAAAAACGCGATATTCGTGGTGATATTCAGTAGTTGTCGGGTATGTATTTCACTAGTGTTTTTCACATCACTAGGGTGGTTAAAGTCCAATATTTAATGATGTATTGAACTCCGTGTTTGTATGATTTTCAGTCCGGTGGTGGTGTTGTGACACACGTGTCACATAATCCGAAGTCTCGTTGGAGACCGCTCCCTTTGAGTACGGTTGAGTTCGCAAAGTTGGCGTCGAGTAAATTGAGGATAGACTCGCGTCAAGCGATGAGGATTGCGGAGGAATTGTGAGTTTTCGGGAAATTTTAGGTTCTTTCTCGATTTTTGCCATGTTTACCATTTTTACCATTTTTACCAATTTTTCCAATTTTCCCCAAGTTTTCCTCAACTTTTCCATTTTTTTCCAAATTTTTCTTAATTTTTTCCCCAATTTTCCCAAATTTTTTCCAATTTTTCCCGCAGAGCCATACCTATTGGTCGAGCTGTGCAAATACTTCCTCAGAAATCGTCAAATATTTCCGAATTTCATCAGAATTTTCGTATTGTCACTAACACATGTGCATATTTTTCCTGAGAGACCCTCGGTAGATCCACGAGACACTTAGGAATAAGAGTGGTATGTGATGATAAGAAAAAAATTTGTCATTTTCTGATTTTTATGGAGTTGAGTATTGCACGTGTGTGAGCGTTGATTGCTACTGATCGCGAATATAATAGGTGTATTATATTGGAGTTTCACAACCCGTTTTACGTGAAGTGGCGGAATGCTGTATGAAAAACGCGATATTCGCGGTGATATGCAGTACTCGTGAAATATGTTTTCGTGAAACTCCATTGTATCCCCTGGACAGAAGCTGATACATTTAATAACAAGTTATAGGTATAGAATTAGGGATAAGGATGTGGAAATGGAAGCCCAATTTTCAAGGAGGGTACAGCTTAATGCTTTTGAAAAACTTGAATATTAGTGTGCTATAAATTGCACATGTGTTGATGAAAATGTGAAAATTCTGAGGAAATTGTGGAAAATTCGTGATGGTTTCTGTACACCTATAAGCAGTGCTGCAAAAAAATGTTCGCCTTCCTCAGCTGAGCTCAATATTTTCCTCACAAATCAAAGAAGTTTATATACGAATTGGGAGAATATATACGATTAATGTACAGAAAGTAACAAGGATTTTCCAAAATCTCCTCAGAGTTTTCATTTTGTCACCAACACACGTGGTTGACTTGTGCCTATGTATGCAATCCAATACGGCCTTGTTACAGATAGCAAGACTTGATTATTCACCAATAACTCATGAGTAACGAATGGGATGGTATAGCTTAGCTGATATCTTAGCTGATACAGATGGGGACAACGGAGACACAAATGTGATGGACTGCATACCGCAACAGTCTCAACTGACAACAGTTAACGTATTATGTTCCCATATCAGCACAGACCATGGGCAACTTTTACCACACTGTTATAACTCCTGAGCTCAGCTGATGCGAGTGGACATATATTGCAATACTGTTGTCCATGTGTAATTGACTCGGTGTAGGTATAATCGGGGTATTATATCGTATCCGAGAACGGAGACTGATAGATTCAACCCTAATATAGATCTGCTAGAATTGGTTCGTT
>NW_003206680.1:15027-19270 GCF_000006405.1 Perkinsus marinus ATCC 50983 | reverse complement strand
TTATTTAGTCCACGCCGTGGGCTCCACGGCCTCATGATGAGGCCCTCATCAATTTTCTTTCACAAAACGAATGCGTCGTGTTTTCAGTTGATGATTTGCTCACCGACGAGCAAGAGCTCCCAGAATCCCTTGGGAACAGCTTAAGATCAGTGTTGCTTACACGAGTCTTGCTGAAATCCTTGAAGTACGTGGTCGAATACCTACTCCCGCAAGTGGCAAACCGAGAATACAGCTTCCACCCCAACAAGAAAACACTAACGAAATATGTTGGCTGGAAAAGCATCGATGAGAAGATATTGAGGTGAGGTGCTTCAGGGCTATGAGGGCCTCCATGGATGTAAATTCCAACATCACCTGGCTGGGGGCCGGTTCAGCTACATCCTCGAGACCGTGCAGCAGATACGTGCGGCTGCATGCAGGGAGGCACTACCAACAGAGTCCACAGAGAGCCCGGTTGCGGTTGCTGAGGAATCCGCACGAGAAGGCTGTGGGACGACAGTAGATGCAGACTCAACATGCACGACCAAGGCCGCGGTAGCCCGTGATGCGTTATCTGATTCGTCTCAGTCGTCGGGTCAATCCGAGGATGATGAGACTCTAGAAGAGTTCCTCGGGTGCCATGCGATGAGGACGACACAATTAAACAATCGCAATTCTGCTGACAGTGAGCCTCCAGCTGCTGTTCCTGAGGTTCTCATGTATGATTTGACTTTGTATGAAGCAGACTCCAGCGACCCTTCCAAGAAGTCTACAGTGTCCGTTCTGCCAGACACTGGAGCAGGAAGGAGCTTCGTGAGTCATGCTTGGTTGAAAATTAATAAATCTGTGGTGCACAACTACAAGCGTACCTGTCAGTCGTTGAAGGTCAAATGCGCTAATGGCACTACCTTCCATACGAATCGACAAGTCTTATTGAAAGTGTCTCGAGATGGTGTGGCTCATCCCTGGTGGTTCTTCGTCACTGATAACCTCTCGCATGCACATATATGTGGTATGGACTTCTTGCGTGGACTGCGTTTCACGTTAAAGCTGACACCGCAGGCGCATGAAGTCGCTACGGTTCAAGAGGGGACTTTGTTCCCAGTGGCTGCCGCCATAGAGGCCATCTTTCGTCGCACTGAAGCGACCTTGGCAGACTTCGGCCAGGATACGGCAGTTTGCACTGCTAAACCCCTTAAGAACGAGGACACCCTAGTCGACATTGTTCGAGATGTCGAGGGTTTGCCGAACTCTCACCCGGAGCCGGTCTAGCGACATGTACACAGGATTCCATGGGTCAGCGAGGCACGGCCAAGCCGACGACGTTCGCTAACTTAGCGACGCTAAGGAGGGCTAAAAAGATGTCTGTTGAGCTGTCAGAAAGGCTGAAAAGGAATCCTGAGGCCTACGGTCAGTGTTGTAAGCAGCTTGATATGCTCGTGCAACGGGGCTACTCTCGAGAAGCTTCGGAGGAGGAGATAAATCACGCATACGGTCTGCTCGTCGTGCGAAAAGCCACATCTTCAACAACTCCTTTACGATTAGTTCTGGACGGCTCCACCTTGCGGGGCTATGTGTCCTCCGGTGTTATTTATGATCGATCGGTGGTGTCACCATTGTTAGTACTCCGTCGCTATGCGTACTTCACGCTAGCTGACTTGGAGAAAGCTATTGTCTGCTCTGATTGTGGAGCGCAAGGCTACTATTGGGAGGGTAGGTGGTATATGTTACTTCGGGCCGCTATGTGCCTCCCTGCTTTTCCTTCTATGTTGCAGACCTCTATGCGGGTCACCCTCCAAGAGTTCGACAATGAAGTTGCCCCTGAGCTCGATATCGGTCCCTACTGTGCCCGATCGTTCATGGATGATATAGCTCAGGGTGCAGAGACCCGCTGCGATAGGGATATGTTGGCAGATGGGGTTCATCGAGTGGTTGTCAGAAACGGCTTCTCCGAGCAGGAATCGAAGCGCCTGCAGAACAGAGTTAATGGTACCGACTCCTCAAGGGACAAAGCTGGCACCCTCTTTGGTGTTCAGTGGGATTCGAAAGAAGATTGTCTGGCAATCGTTCCTGCTCCGCCTTGGAGGGCAAGGCCGAGCGAGGAGATGCACGCTCTATAACGTTGCGATCCTATATATCATGGCTAGATTCTCACTTTGACCCCTTGGGCCTATACCTAGAGGAGGCCATGGCCGGTACTACCGTCCCGGTAGGTTGCTGATGCGGGCGGCTGTGCGTGCTGGCAAGACCATGGACGATCCTCTTGCTCCTGATCTCGTACGTCGAGCTTATTTGCTACAAGATGCTTACGCCAGAACGGTAGGGACCCCGCGATATGTGCAGGGGGACACGCTGGTGGTTGCCTGTGATGCATCTCTTGTAGGCTGGGCTTGCACAGTTACGGACATCGATGGCACGCGACTGTACGCACGGCGCGGTCTCCATGATGTTGGACATGAGAGCTGGTCCATACCGAGGTTAGAGCTCTACGCGCTGGCGGAGGCCCGCAAGACTATCGATAGCGTGCTCTCGGAGGACCCCAAGGTCGAGAAGATTATCCTGCTGAGTGATAGCTCCATTAATGTGCAGCGACTCACCTCTAAAGGCAATATCTCCAGTAAACTGGTTCCGTGGGATGTGCGCACCATTGCTGTCCTGCGTTCGTGGTTGAAAGACGTTCCGGTGGTCCTCGGTCATGTTAAGGGTACTGGGAACCCCTCAGACTGTGCATCGCGTCCTCTGTATCCTAATTCATATGATGAGGAAGCCTATCAGTGACTGATATCGTGGACTGTCCACGGTCGCCAGTCTCCGGGAGAATTCGAGTCTATACGACAACGGCTCGCATCATCTGACTCTGTGCCGGCGGATGTCCGGTTCGACGTGGATTTGCTGGCTGGCTCTTCATGGGGTGATGAGAGAGGTGATGATGACGTGGCTGTCAGGAGCTTGGTAGACGAAGTCCTAACTGAGCAAGGTTCCGACCCCCACTGCAAGCAGATCAGAACTATTCTGGCACATGAGCCGGTAGAGCTCACGGCGGCCGTGACACGGCCACCGAGGTTCAGCGTATACGACGAACATATATCATCGATAAGGATGGGAATATGTGCAGGTCCCATGCGGTTCGCGGGAGTCAATACTACGTTCCCTTGGCGATGCGCTCGGTGGTGATCAGCATCTTGCACGACTTGTATGCTCATCCAGGGTCTAATAAGCTCTACGGCATAGTTCTCAAGCTCTACCATCTATACTGGCCCAAGATGGTTCGCGACTTCGGCAGGCCACCATGTCCTGCGAGGTGTGTGTTAGAAGCAGGCGCCGTAGAGCTGAACCTCCTGCCTTTGGGTCGCAGCTGCGATCCTCCCAATTATGGGAGCTCTTAGCCGTGGATATCGGTGGACCTTATGTTGGTACTACATCGACGAACGGTATGACTAGTTTACCGTCTTACTCTCTCATCTTGACGGAATCGGTAAATAGATATATGGTGGTCCGAGAGCTGTGCCAGTAATTGAGTATCAGACCTTGGATTGCTTAACACAAGAACTCAATTACCAGTAAGTGGTAATCAATAGATAGCAACTGGAATAAAATCTATGAACTTATGTATTACAGCTGATTGGGACTAGCTACAAAGGAGACAAGCTAAGAATCTCACCACAATTACACAGAGCAACCTGCTGACACAACACTTAGCCAAACCGGCACACTCCCGCCCAAAGGTCACTCAGCAGATGGAATGCGCAAGTTAAGCACTGACTCGTCGACTTCTTTCCCATCCTCGAGACGTACTAGCCATACACTATCACTCTTCTTCTTAAGTAACGTCACGGGCTGCCAGCCAGTGTTGAGCTTGCCAAAGATCCCTAGCTGTGGTCGCCACCTAAAGGCTTGTGAATTCTCGCATAATCCCCTTGCTGCATGACGAAGGAATCGACCAAGTAACTTCTCGCGAACGGCACGGCGCTTAAGCCACCAGATATCAGCCAATTCAGCCAATCTCGTTGCACGGCCTTGCTCCAGGATGGATAAATAATCTTCTGTATTAACTTCTGCCCACCACGATGGCGGTTCCAATCCCTCATATACTGCTTTGCGAATACCCTCAGCTTCTTCAATAGCACCAGGATCGCCAATCAAGCGATCATGACCACGACACAATAAAAAAGGGCATAAAGGGCTTGAATCAGTGTAAGGGGTCATATTCACCACCATGGCTGCCTTATAGAATAAACGAAGCAACTCATTCCTAGTAGGCAAC
>NW_003206680.1:12276-14927 GCF_000006405.1 Perkinsus marinus ATCC 50983 | reverse complement strand
GCGCGGGATCCACCAAGAGACTGGGGGTACCTTTGCAAGCGTTTTCGTCTCTTATTGCTGTCAAACGGACGCTCCGAACAATGACTACCAGCTGCGAAGTAGGTAGATAGTGCAAAACATGTACTTATGTACGTGAGAGGAAATGCTAAAGCCAAGCATCTCTCCAGTACCATGAAGCAGAAGCATTAACTGCGTCAGTTCAAGACGTTGACGCATCGTAGATGCGGTATACCCGCTAACGCCACTGAAAAGAGTGGATAAGGCAATAGGTTTTCGGAGAAGCGGTTCATCTAGTCTCCTCGCGGACCCTCTTAAACCGCACAATGTTATGGTGAGGATACTTCGCCAGACACTCCCACGAGATCAATCTGAGAAATCATATGTCAGATATAACGCATGTCTCCTTCGAAAAGGCTTTGAGGCATTATTTGTGAATAAACACGTCGTATTCTGAAAGCACACCTATTACAAGAGCTACTTAGGGTTTGTAGACTGCCAAGTACAGCGCGCTTATCGGGCAAGAGGCACTGTGGAAGGTATAAAGAGAAGAATGACAAGATGGCCAATCGTAATATCCTACACGAGGAGACTGCATTGGCGGTAGACCGTCTCTTGTGAGTGGGCGCGCGCTCTTCGATGACTAAGCGAGCAATTTCCACTCGGCTCGGGCGATCCGGATTTCCACAGGAGACGTGAGTTGCTGAAAACGAGACAGGAAGGAGGTAAGAGAGCAAGGCGAGAGACGGCTAAAAAACGATGTTTTTAAGTTATTTCAGAAACCTCAATGCGTACAGAAGAGTGTTTTGAGTAGATTTCCTCTTTCTGTGAGTGTTGGAGAGTATTTGGAAAGTCTGAACGAAATCTGTCGGTGGAGAGCGAAAATCGCGTAAGCAATGGGCAAACCGAAGCACGATAGGTTCCGGCCAGGGATGCCCGGAAATTGGTTCTAGCGCTCGCCCAAAAGTGGTACCCTCCCCACACTCTCGGCTCGCGGAAGACTCTTGTCTCCCGAAGTGGGTGGTTGCACCAAGAGACTGGGGGGTTACCTTTGCAAGCGTTTTCGTCTCTTATTGCTGTCAAACGGACGCTCCGAACAATGACTACCAGCCGCGCAGTAGGTAGATAGTGCAAAACATGTACTTATGTACGTGAGAGGAAATGCTAAAGCCAAGCATCTCCCCAGTACCATGAAGCAGAAGCATTAACTGCGTCAGTCCAAGACGTTGACGCATCGTAGATGCGGTACAGTGTACCGGGTACACCCGCTAACGCCACTGAAAAGAGTGGATAAGGCAATAGGTTTTCGGAGAAGCGGTTCATCTAGTCTCCTCGCGGACCCTCTTGAACCGCACAATGTTATGGTGAGGATACTTCGCCAGACACTCCCACGAGATCACTCTGAAAAATCATATGTCAGATGTAACGCATGTCTCCTTCGAAAAGGCTTTGAGGCATTATTTGTGAATAAACACGTCGTATTCTGAAAGCACACCTATTACAAGAGCTACTTGAGATTTGCAGACTGCCAAGTACAGCGCGCTTATCGGGCAAGAGGCGCACTGTAAAAGATATAAAGAGAAGAATCACAAGATCACCAATCGCAGTATCTTACACGAAGAGACTGCATTTGCGTTGAACCGTCTCTTGTGACACTGTCTGTTGTGAGTGGGCGCGCGCTCTTGCACGAGTAAGCGAGCAATTTCCACTCGGCCCGGGCGATCCGGATTTCCGCAGGAGACGTGAGTTACTCAAAACGAGACAGGAACGAGCTAAGAGAGCAAGGCGAGAGACGGCTAAAAAACGATGTTTTTAAGTTATTCCAGAGGCCTCAATGCGTACAGAAGAGTCTTTTAAGTAGATTTCCTCTTTTTGTGAGTGTTGGAGAGTATTTGGAAAGTTTGAACGAAATCTGACGGTGGAGAGCGAAAATCGCGTAAGAAATGGGCAAAGCGAAGCACGATAGGTTCCGGCCAGGGATGCCCGGAAGTTGGTTTTAGCGCTCGCCCAAAGGTGGTACCCTCCCCACACACTCGGCTCGCGGAAGACTCTTGTCTCCCGAAGTGGGTGGTTGCACCAAGAGACTGGGGGGTTACCTTTGCAAGCGTTTTCGTCTCTTATTGCTGTCAAACGGACGCTCCGAACAATGACTACCAGCCGCGCAGTAGGTAGATAGTGCAAAACATGTACTTATGTACGTGAGAGGAAATGCTAAAGCCAAGCATCTCCCCAGTACCATGAAGCAGAAGCATTAACTGCGTCCGTCCAAGACGTTGACGCATCGTAGATGCGGTACACCCGCTAACGCCACTGAAAAGAGTGGATAAGGCAATAGGTTTTCGGAGAAGCGGTTCATCTAGTCTCCTCGCGGACCCTCTTGAACCGCACAATGTTATGGTGAGGATACTTCGCCAGACACTCCCACGAGATCAGTCTGGGAAATCATATGTCAGATATAACGCATGTCTCCTTCGAAAAGGCTTTGAGGCATTATTTGTGAATAAAGACGTCGTATTCTGAAAGCACACCTATTACAAGAGCTACTTAGGGTTTGCAGACTGCCAAGTACAGCGCGCTTATCGGGCAAGAGGCACTGTGAAAGGTATAAAGAGAAGATGACAAGATGACCAATCGTATATCCTACACGAGGAGAC
>NW_003206680.1:8204-12176 GCF_000006405.1 Perkinsus marinus ATCC 50983 | reverse complement strand
ACTGGGTCGCCAGCCATAACATCAACAGCAGCTTGACGAGATAATCGTCCGGCTCTAGCAGCACGTCGGACCAATACAGCATTATGACGCCTACCATATTCGACCAGTTGCTCTAGTGATGGTGCATTACCATAACGATGCAAAATATCTTCACAAACATCATCAGGGAAGCTACCGAAGAGTCGATCAGATACGTCGTCTGTAGTCAACGGCACATGTCGTTGTGAATCAACCGCCATTCGGGTGTAATCAAACCTTAGATAGAATTGATCGAAGGTCTCCCGTTTAGTATCCCAACTGAGCCTCTCCCATCGATCAATCAATATACGACGGGATTCTATAGAAAGAAAACGTTCTACCAACTCAGATCGAATACATCCGGCTCGCCGAACAGCTTTACGATAACTGGAATATCCTTGTTGGAGTAAACGTCTATCAACACCATCAACCACGGTCTGTCGAATAACATCAGACAAACACCTTTCCAAGTAAATGCCTTGGAAGAAAGCAGCACTAGGACCATAACCAATGTCCCACGAAGGAGTGCGTTCACACTCATGTAGGAAAGAGAGAACCGACCGAATATCTTTAAAACCTTTGAATAATCCTCCAGGTGGCAATGCCGCCTTCTCCGCTCTCTTTACCGAGTTATCATAGATCTTCTGCAGTTCACTCGGAGACAACCCATTCAATAAGCCGTCAGCATCTCCAGAACCTCTTGCCTCTATGAGACCAGCCTTATCTGTTGGAGGCACAACAATCGACGGCTTTAGCGGAGCTTCCTCTGCTATTGATGATAAAGTAACATCAGGCCCGTCAGCAACATCGGATTCAGCTTGTTGAGTAACTGTGACCACACCTGGATCACTCTGAGCAGTACCAACTGGCCTTACAGCCCCTCTGGGTTGTCGACCATTTAATCTCCGAGAAGGAGAGAAAATACTTCTAAGGAAAGAGAAACACGATACATTGGCAGTTCTACTAGTTGGCAGAGATGGCGACGTACCAGTGACAGGCAGATTAAGAGACATTGCTGATAATCTGTCTGCCAAACGACGGATCTCCTCATCATCAACCGAGTTACCATGGCTTCTAGCAGCAGTAGACATCACAATTATCAATCAAAGTGAATCTCGACGAACCGATAGTAGTTAACAGTTGAAATATATCCCGGTAGAATGTGCCAGTAATTGAGTATCAGACCTTGGATTGCTTAACACAAGAACTCAATTACCAGTAAGTGGTAATCAATAGATAGCAACTGGAATAAAATCTATGAACTTATGTATTACAGCTGATTGGGACTAGCTACAAAGGAGACAAGCTAAGAATCTCACCACAATTACACAGAGCAACCTGCTGACACAACACTTAGCCAAACCGGCACAGAGCTTCCATCTAAAAACGGGGAAGTGGTAAGTCGAGTGCTGGAGCAAGTTCTTTCTGAGTTCGGATTCTCAAGGGCATTGGCTACTGACGCAGACCTCGCTCTCAGTAAGGGTGAGGTACAAGCTCTCTGTCAGAGATAGGGGGTGCTGCAAGTGACTCACCCCCTTATGGCTGTATTCGGGCTTGGTGGGAACCTGGTCATCATCTACTCCACTTGTCCTTACGGCAGCTGTTGGCGTCGAATGGAGCTTCAGAGATGGATTGGCCTCGTTACCTGCAGCAGGCTGTTTGGGTATGTAACAATGCAATTCTGCCTTTGGCCAGTTCGGATGGCGAGAGTCTGACACCTTGCGAGCTAGTTCGGCTATGTGGTTCGGCCCCTCCTCCTTCTTGGAGAGCGGTGGGGGCCATGTCTGAGGAGCTCAAAGCTTACCTGGAACGACACTTCGTCGATGCCTCTCTCTCTCTCGTAAGGCCTTACATGCTCGCCAGGTACGACAAGCCGAAGTGACTCGCTCTTTGAAGGACTATCTCCGTGACTGGGACATTTATCGCCTGCGTCTTCTCGATAACCTGGACGCCTCTCGGCGCTGTCGCCAACCCGTGGGGGTGATCCAATTACCACCGGGGATATTGTCTGAGTATACTGTCCGGCTACGAAGCTGGCTATGTCCTGGTCTTCTCGGTTGTACAAGGTCATGGAAATACGTGCCCAAATTGCTCGAGTGCATCCTGAGTGTGCCCAACTCGGCGAATCAGATGAGGTGCAGTATGTCTTCAACCTCGCGAAGGTCACTGATATCGATGGCGACGCCGTGGATGACCGCTTCGTTGATCCTCAGCCTGCGCGTAAGGCTCCTGCGTGGGCTCCCGCAGTTTCTCCACAACCCAGCTGTAATGACCCTCAGCAGTCTGCGGACCGCGCGCACCGAGCTGCTCGCAGAGCTGCTGAGCGGGATGCTATGGGGGGCGGAGAATGCTGATGCTTTTGTGCGGTACGCATGCGCATCAGCTGGCTTGCGCCACTTGTGCTTGCGTACCTGCGTATCCATTTGTCTTGAGTACGTGCAATATTACTACTCTCTCTATTTGTCTTGCCTACTTTACTACACTTCTGTTTCCTGCTGTCTTAGTACGTACTTCCCTTTTAACCATGTCTGGAGTTGCTAGGAGAACCCGAACTAAGCGGGCTCGCACCTTGTCGCCTCTTCCTTCCGCCCCCAGCGGCAACCAAACCAAGGGCGGCCAACATTTGGCCCGAGCTGGTCAATACCTCAACCGCGTCCCAGCAAAAACCATCTCAATTACAAAATTACCATGATGATCGCGGGATTTGAAACTTGGATAGTCGATATCAAATCCTAACGCCTAACCGCTAGACCAACCGCTCGATTACAACATATACGACGTAAGGGGATCTCGGCTTGAATTTTGTTGGCGGCGCCAACTTGGCGCTCGTCCGTGGCGCGCGCTAGTTCCTTCACTGTTATCAGGGTTCGCGGGAATTTTTTTCCGGTTCACCATTTCCAAGATTCACTGTTTTCACTGACAACCCACAAATATGGTCTGTAGCACACAGTAAAGGATCGCACAGATAATAGGGACAGTGCTTCACGGCGGAGCGAAGCACGTCTCATCACACGTGCCTATTCACGATTTCCCTTGAAAATCTGAATTTACCCTGCATACTAAACTCTCAAAACGAAGATTCTTACGGCGAGCGAATAGCAATGAAGGGAGATCGCGCGTGCCCGAGGATGAACTACGGAACAGCAAGAACGCCGAACTAGCGAACAGTTACATGCGGCTCGGCACATTATGATGTGCGCATGATCAAGCTACAGAGAAAGCAACGCGTCATGGATCATGTGCGCGCGTGCTGACTATGGAGCATCCTCAATCTCTCACGCAGGTTATTATCGAAAATGGTCAAGACCTACACTTCCCTGATCACCGTCATTTGGTTTGCTCTGCTATCCATCATACCACAATGCGATGCCCAACTCCGCGCCCTGGGCGGCCCCAATTATGAATGCTCCACTGGCAGTTGCAATCCACCATGCCCTGAAGGCGAGAAGTGCCTCCTGCATTGGAATTCCCAATGTTTTTGCTCGAGGCCTTGAGAATTCTCCAGACAGCCTCAAGGTTTGTCCCTGGGCTTTGGACAACCTCACATGATTTTGTTCTGGACAATTTTTCCGCACCATCCTTATTTAGTCCACGCCGTGGGCTCCACGGCCTCATGATGAGGCCCTCATCAATTTTCTTTCACAAAACCAATGCGTCGTGTTTTCAATTGATGATTTGCTCACCGACGAGCAAGAGCTCCCAGAATCCCTTGGGAACACCTTAAGATCAGTGTTGCTTACACGAGTCTTGCTGAAATCCTTGAAGCACGTGGTCGAATACCTAATCCCGTAAGTGGCAAACCGAGAATACAGCTTCAACCCCAACAAGAAAACACTAACGAAATATAAACGTCACGCGGGGGAACCTGTGGCACCCTGTGTCGAAGGTCTCCCGTACTGGCACCTCCCAACCGTCCCTCTCTCTTCCCCCTGAGTCTGATTGATGGGAGGCATC
>NW_003206680.1:3753-8104 GCF_000006405.1 Perkinsus marinus ATCC 50983 | reverse complement strand
TATGCCATCCCAAGATAAGCCTCAGTGCAATCAATTACATCGGCCGGGGCGCCTATGCCATCCCAAGATAAGCCTCAGTGCAATCAATTACATCGGCCGGGGCGCCTATGCCATCCCAAGATAAGCCTCAGTGCAATCAATTACATCGGCCGGGGCGCCTATGCCATCCCAAGATAAGCCTCAGTGCAATCAATTACATCGGCCGGGGCGCCTATGCCATCCCAAGATAAGCCTCAGTGCAATCAATTACATCGGCCGGGGCGCCTATGCCATCCCAAGATAAGCCTCAGTGCAATCAATTACATCGGCCGGGGCGCCTATGCCATCCCAAGATAAGCCTCAGTGCAATCAATTACATCGGCCGGGGCGCCTATGCCATCCCAAGATAAGCCTCAGTGCAATCAATTACATCGGCCGGGGCGCCTATGCCATCCCAAGATAAGCCTCAGTGCAATCAATTACATCGGCCGGGGCGCCTATGCCATCCCAAGATAAGCCTCAGTGCAATCAATTACATCGGCCGGGGCGCCTATGCCATCCCAAGATAAGCCTCAGTGCAATCAATTACATCGGCCGGGGCGCCTATGCCATCCCAAGATAAGCCTCAGTGCAATCAATTACATCGGCCGGGGCGCCTATGCCATCCCAAGATAAGCCTCAGTGCAATCAATTACATCGGCCGGGGCGCCTATGCCATCCCAAGATAAGCCTCAGTGCAATCAATTACATCGGCCGGGGCGCCTATGCCATCCCAAGATAAGCCTCAGTGCAATCAATTACATCGGCCGGGGCGCCTATGCCATCCCAAGATAAGCCTTATGCAGGTTTTATTGAGTAAACAAAACACCCACAATCACCTGGAATCGCACTGCCGAAGCACGATAATAAGCGAATGTAGTAGATCGCAACTACTTTATAGTTATGACTAATACGTCATACAACTAGCGCTAAAGGGACAGCGGAAACAAGACGCAAGACGACAATAACACAATCAAATATATTCAGATATCATCATCTTGCTGCCCTTGCAATCCTTCACTTCATGCCGAAACCGGCACACTCCCGGCCGGCGCAGACCTCAAATTGAGAACACTTTCGTTCACAATCTTACCATTAGACATCAGCCTCACCTTCCGGATGCTGTCGCTTGGCCTATCAACAATCTCAACTTCCTCCCAACCGGTGTTGAGTTTACCGTAAGGACCTAGAGTTGGCCTCCAACGGAAGGCATGAGAACCCTTGATGAGACCCCTACCCGCATGCCTCTTCGTCCGCGATAGAAGCCTCTCACGAGTCTCTCGTCTACGAAGCCACCAAATGTCAGCAAGCTCTCGCAAAGCCACAAGTCTACCTTCGGTCACCTTATCAAAGTAGTCATTGGCAGTGACTTCATCCCACCACGAGGGTGGTTCCAATCCATCGAACACCGCCTTCTTAATAGATTCGGCTTCACTCATCGCTAAAGAGTCATCAATTTTGCGACCATGCGACCGGCAAATGAGTGCAGGAGTGAGTGGGCTTTCACTGATGTATGGGCTATTGTTACATATCCAAATAGCCCGATATAGTAGTTGAACGAACTCCTCCTCCGAAGGCAGCGACTTGGTCTTATTAGAAATATCCCACAGGGCTCCCCTCAACACTGAATGCACATCACGATGTGGACGCTCACCCCATGCTCGTAGTTCTTCTCCACGCGGGGCAGTCGAAACAACAAGGAAACCCAACTCCTTACCCAGTGATAGAACTTCCGGCACTAAGAGTCCTTGATCAACAACAAGTAGCCGAATCGGACCTTCTTCAGTAACCATCTGCCTCAACAGTCTCGCTCCGGAATAGCCTGTTTTATCATGACTCACCATAGCCTTGATAAACCTGCTGGCGTGGCAGCATAGAGTAAAGCAGTACAGCTTCTGTTGAGAGGAGTCGGTTGAGCTTCGAGAGACCTGATAGGGCCCAGTTACATCATAATAAGCAACAGCAAAAGGACCGAACTGAGCAGAGCAAGCTGGGGGTCGTGAGGATATCTGCTTCATCTTCGCAGCAGCCTGTCGTCTGGCCTGACAGCCAGCACACTTAGCATTGAAACGGCGAACAGTAGCATCGACTTTCTTCCAATAGTAGCGATGCCAGACCCATCGCGTCAGCGCAATCCTACCCGGATGGCCCCCATGAGTATCATGAGCATGTTGAGTAATTCGCCATTGTAAATCACGACGGTTCTCCGGTACAACTGCCTGAACAATCGGACACGATCCTCGATTAGAGTCGTCCAGAGAGACACTTCCCACTCGATATAACACACCATTCTTCAACATATAGCCATCTACAACTTGCGAAGCTAGCCTTTTCTTCAACAACGCCAAATCGGTACATGCTTCCTGGGCAACACCAATTTCAAATAACAAATCAGCACTACTCACAGCATCAGGAATCTTCTTCTCCAAAGATGAGACTGCTCCAACCAAGTGTACTATCAAATCTTCTTCATTACCATCCTTTTGCTCATCAAACTCGTCAATAAGATCTTCATCACTGAAGGATGGTGTTGGCGAGAAAGTGGTAATCACAGTAGCTTCATCTAGCACCGCTTGTATCTTGAAGCCGTCCATAAGGGCCATCTGACAACCAGACTCTGGACGAGTACCAGCATCCGCAGGATTCACCCGCCCCCGAATGTGAGCTACCCTTATAGGGTGTCCAATATCTCTCGCCAAAGCAATGAGCCCAGAACGCAGCTTCGTCATCCGATTTCGCTCAAGCAGAGGCAAATACCGTGCATCAGCTCTGCTGGGTCGCTTAATACGCCAAGCATTGAGCTGTGAATCAGTCAATAACCATATAGGACCAATGGAAAATCCCTCACTTGTAACAGCCTCTCTTTGGCCCAGAACCTCTTCCATAAGACTATATCCAAGTAAAATCGAGCACAATTCGAGCCGAGGGATAGTCCATTTCGGATTAAGAGTAGCCTGACGTGCAACAAGTCGACGACCATCTTTAATACCACGAACATCAGCACAGATACATCCATTACCAGCAGCATCGCAAAATACAGCAAATCCTTGCCTCAGATCGACAAAACGTGGCTGTGGTATTGGGGAGGAACGGAATAGGGCATAAATATCCTGAGTCACATCGTAGGGCACATCTTTGGTGTCCCATGAAGCAGTCACACGTGCCACCTTACTCAGAAGCAGTCTTTGACGAACTCCTTCTTCAATATTGATTCCTAAAGGGTCATACATCTGACCAAGGGCATGGAAACAATGACGACGCGTACTGAGATCCTCATTGTTTAGAGCTACTGGCCGAGTTGATAGAACATCGTCAGACCTCTCCCATACATAACCAAGCTGAGTGCAGAGCTTTGCCTCCATAAGCTTAGACGTGGATACTTCAGCAGTCCTCGACACTTCCTCGCCCTCATCCCAACACTCTGAAGGTGCATCAGCGGCATTCTCCATAGCATACTCTATATCCCTCCCCAGAACAGACTTACTGGGCTGACAGTGCATGCTAGCCCTCTTTTTCAGCATTTCACGTCCATGCTGTCGACGTACAAAAAGTTCCGACCACTTCCATGAAGTATAGAGAAGGTCGTCCATGTAGTATTGAAACGCATGAGAGACCGAGCCGTATGTGAGGACCAACATTTCCTGAATGAAGGTAAGCACAGATCTCTGGTCTTTCCGACCACAATACACTCCTCCAGGTGGGAGTGGTGCTTTATCAGAACGCTTTATAGCATCATCATACATCTTCTGCAGTTCCTTCTCAGACCAATTATTTAACGAAGAATCCACTTCCGGAAGATTCCCCAACCCTTTCTCACCTGATATACCTGGAAGGGGGGTATGAGGTGGAAAAGGTTGGTGGTTACTTTCATTCTCGTGAATATCATCGACAACCGTAACCTGGTCATGTAGAAGAGATCCCTCATGAGCCAGATGTTGATTAGCAACAGACCCTACTGCTTGACGAGGATGATCCCTATCCAGCACATAGTCAACACCAAAATCACTCTGAGCGGCATTAGGAGGTCGAGGAGTATGTCGCCGTGATGATCCCAAGAAACTCCTAAGGAAGGAGATACAGGACACAGTATGACGTGGTTCCAAACTGGAACTAGTATCATTCCCAGTCATACTAATATTCATACGTGAAAGTCTCTCAGCAAGTCTTCTAACTTCTTCATCTCCAAGATCGTCAATACGAACCGATGATGTTGATGACATCGTTGAATACCAAGTCCTTCAAAGTCTATGGAGTCGGTATCCCGGTAGAATATGCAGTTTTATTGAGTAAACAAACACCCACAATCACCTGGAATCGCACTGCCGAAGCACGA
>NW_003206680.1:0-3653 GCF_000006405.1 Perkinsus marinus ATCC 50983 | reverse complement strand
ATACCACGAACATCAGCACAGATACATCCATTACCAGCAGCATCGCAAAATACAGCAAATCCTTGCCTCAAATCGACAAAACGTGGCTGTGGTAATGGGGATGAACGGAATAGGGCATAAATATCGTGAGCCACATCGTAGGGCACATCTTTGGTGTCCCATGAAGCAGTCACACGTGCCACCTTACCCAGAAGCAGTCTTTGACGAGCTCCTTCTTCAATATTGATTCCTAAAGGGTCATACATCTGACCAAGGGCATGGAAACAATGACGACGCGTACTGAGATCCTCATTGTTTAGAGCTACTGGCCGAGTTGATAGAACATCGTCAGACCTCTCCCATACATAACCAAGCTGAGTGCAGAGCTTTGCCTCCATAAGCTTAGACGTGGACACTTCAGCAGTCCTCGACACTTCCTCGCCCTCATCCCAACACTCTGAAGGTGCATCAGCGGCATTCTCCATAGTATACTCTATATCCCTCCCCAGAACAGACTTACTGGGCTGACAGTGCATGCTAGCCCTCTTTTTCAGCATTTCACGTCCATGCTGTCGACGTACAAAAAGTTCCGACCACTTCCATGAAGTGTAGAGAAGGTCGTCCATGTAGTATTGGAACGCATGAGAGACCGAGCCGTACTTGAGGACCAACATTTCCTGAACATCCAGAAGTACCAAACATAGACTACACGGACTATTTACTAGTCCAAAGGGAAGGACTAGACAACGATAGTAATGACCTCCGATACACACATTCAAGTACTTACAATCGGCACTGAAGAGTAAGACTTGTAAGAATGCTCGGGTAACATCGTCCCATGCCACAAAGGGACACATACGGAAACGTAGTAGAATAGCACGCAAAGCATGCCGCAGCAAAGTAGTATCACCTGAGCCCAGGAACTTATTGATGCCCCGAGCATCAACAGTTACCCTCACTGGTTGAGTTTTATGATTTGGTCGTAGAGCAGTCACAGCAGCCATTATTGGTAGATCTTCCTCAACCTCATCAGTAGTCAATGGCCGTATGTATCCTGAGTTAACCATATTGTTCACCTCATTGCAGAAGTCCATGTACCAAGTACCACCCATATTTTTGAGCTTCCTACACGTAGCCTGATCTCTCGCAACGGCAGCGGCTCTACCGAGTCCTGAGGTGGAAGATTTCGGCCTGTCGCAACTCAACCATGGTAGAGTTACCCTAGCCCGAGTATTACCCTCGCTCGTCGAAACGTGATCTACCAGTATCTGACCACCCTCTTTATCGGGTGGTCGTAGCCGTGGCAATCCTGGTCGACAAGCCGTACACATAAGATCATCAAAAGGGCTACCGGGCAAATCACAAATACCAACAGAGCCAACAACAAAAACTGGCTGAGCAGAGCATACATTTTCAGAACATAACCGAAGCACATTTTTATATCCCAACTGCAAGGTCTCACTTCCTTCACTATCCAAGAACCAAGAAACAAAACCAACATCTCTGGCTAATTTATGTAAGCTCAAGATTGCCGGAACGGACAAACCTCGAACCACAAGAACATCTGTAGTATAGCTTCTTCCTCCACAGTTGAGAGTTACTTGACGTGCTTCTTGAACTCTCTCCGTCTCACCATTAGCAAAGATGAGAGTAACAGGGGATGCTAGTTGGACAGGACGGGCATTACCTAGTACATCACCAATCGTCGATGATACCAAATGAGTCACACAGCCACTATCAAGCAGCCATTTCATAGGTATAGTAGTTCCATCGGACGACACAATCTCAGCAGAGATACTAGTCAAACGCTTCTCAATACTAGCACCATCAGTACGCTCTAGACCACGAAGATCTATCGAAGGGCAGACGGAGATATCTTCCGAATTCCCCAAAGCTACCTCAGGCTGAGGTAGCTGAGGTCCTCAGCTGCCAATCCTCCTTCTACACAGTTAACAGCACTAGATTTTATTACTTCATCAGCAGGAGGGGCATCACGGTCCTCAGCAGAACTAACCACATTTGCAGATGTGTCGGAATGTGGTTGACTTTCGGCAACAGCTGGTGGATTTACTTGCCGAACAATATCTGGAGTCTGTTGTGTAGAGCTCTGAGATTGCTCTACACGACGTCGTTTCCTATCACCGCCATCAGCATTAAATCCACGATCTCGGCGAGCATAGACACGACGACCTAATACAGCTTTACCGTTAACTAATTGTAGCGCCTTCTGAGCCTCCGGGGCATTCTCAAATTGGATCAATCCAATACCCCTACTCTTCCCACTAGAAGAGTCACGAAAAACCTTCAAAGAGATCGGTCTTACACCCGCTACCTTGAGGATAGAACGAAAGGCACTTAAGAGGTCGGACTCAGTAGCGGTATACGATAAGTTCGTCAGGAACAACCTGTCGGTGTTGGTGGTGGCATCAGTAGTCGTTGTAGCAACCGGCATAGCAGCAGCAACACCGTCATCATCATCATAGTCAAGGGCTTGGCTCTCAATAGCATTCACGGTACTTCGCCCTTGACGCTTACTTGCACGACGTAATAGGACAGTACTATGACGCCTACCATACTCAATAAGCTCTTCCAAAGTCGGAGAGTTACCAAACTTATGTAGGATATTTTCACAGATATCATCAGCGAAGCTGGCAAATAGACGATCTGCGATATCCTCTCTAGTGAGGGGGAAACCACGTTGAGCGTCAATCGCCATTCGAATATAGTCAAATCTCAGATAAAAGGTCTCAAAAGTCTCCTCCTTAGTATCCCACACAATATGTT
Organism: Perkinsus marinus ATCC 50983; assembly: GCF_000006405.1. Lineage (NCBI taxonomy): Eukaryota > Perkinsozoa > Perkinsida > Perkinsidae > Perkinsus > Perkinsus marinus. The sequence goes on along the minus strand of NW_003206680.1, from coordinate 890 downwards.
CCCATCGGTCGATAAGCAATCTTCTCGAGTCGACAGAGAGAAATCTATCTATCAGCTCTTTACGGATATAAGAAGCACGATGCATAGCCTTCCGATACCCACGATAACCACCCTCCTTCATCTGCTTGTCCACAATGTTGACAATAATTTCTCTAATATCTTTCCCAAGGCACCGTTCTAAATAGGCACCTTGGAAAAATGCTGGACTCGGACCATACCCAATATCCCAGGCTGGCGTCCTCTCACATTCCTGAATGAAGGTAAGCACAGATCTCTGGTCTTTCCGACCACAATACACTCCTCCAGGTGGGAGTGGTGCTTTATCAGAACGCTTTATAGCATCATCATACATCTTCTGCAGTTCCTTCTCAGACCAATTATTTAACGAAGAATCCACTTCCGGAAGATTCCCCAACCCTTTCTCACCTGATATACCTGGAAGGGGGGTATGAGGTGGAAAAGGTTGGTGGTTACTTTCGTTCTCGTGAATATCATCGACAACCGTAACCTGGTCATGTAGAAGAGATCCCTCATGAGCCAGATGTTGATTAGCAACAGACCCTACTGCTTGACGAGGATGATCCCTATCCAGCACATAGTCAACACCAAAATCACTCTGAGCGGCATTAGGAGGTCGAGGAGTATGTCGCCGTGATGATCCCAAGAAACTCCTAAGGAAGGAGATACAGGACACAGTATGACGTGGTTCCAAACTGGAACTAGTATCATTCCCAGTCATACTAATATTCATACGTGAAAGTCTCTCAGCAAGTCTTCTAACTTCTTCATCTCCAAGATCGTCAATACGAACCGATGATGTTGATGACATCGTTGAATACCAAGTCCTTCAAAGTCTATGGAGTCGGTATCCCGGTAGAATATGCAGGTTT
>NW_003211733.1:0-1076 GCF_000006405.1 Perkinsus marinus ATCC 50983 | reverse complement strand
CATCAGATGCTCGACAAGCTGGCCGAGGATCCTCCTGTGAGGGGAATCCCCTATAGCGATGACATGGATAGTCCTTTTGCGGGATTGCCATCACTACAAGGTAGCAGCACGTTATTGAGCCTTTTCCCGCTCAGAGGCTGCTCTCAGAGACGCCTTTCGCGGATCAACAGTTGGTGCTTCGGTTGAAGCTCCGTGCTTGCTGTGTCGTTTTCTACTTTGGTGATGGAAACCCTCGCCTCCGAGACAAAAGAAGAGATTTCCAAGAGAAGTTGGCCAAGCGTCAAGCGCTCCTGGATATTCTAGCGTAGGCGTAGGGTGGCGACCTCTTCCACGACGTAGCGTCTGTTTCCGTGTCAACAGCCACTGTGTAGTAAGGGTTCACATCTTCGCTCTGAAGGTATATAAATCAAGCATGGAATTACTACGATGACCAAGTAGCGGCAGATATTGTGGCAATGACTGCGGCTAACATATTCCGCACGGTAGTAGGGGAGTGGTGGTATGTCTGTGTGATACTGAGACGTTGGCGGCATGGCGGATTACTAGAAGGATTTAGAAGGAAAAGGAGGCTATTGAGCTTGTTTGTAACACGATTATCATAACGAAAATTTTTGGATGTGCCGGGAATTGAACCCGGGGCCTTCTGCATGCGAAGCAGACGTGATACCGCTACACCACACACCCTGTGTTTTATTCACCGTTTGACGGGTCTCATCCCTATGCCTTATCAGTTACCCCCTCGGGTTAAAAACCCAATGGCACTCTTCGATTTGGAGGAGGAAGAGGCAGTCCTTGACCAATCTTGGCCGCATTTGCAGACGGTGTGAGTGCCGCTCAAGCGTTTCCAGTCTCCACTTATATCCATGCAATTAGGTATGAGATTTTCTTCCGGTTCATTGTGTGTCCGATAGTTGAGCCTCGGTCGTTGAAGAAACATATAGATAACAAGTTCATATCGAGGTAGTAGTAGTAGTAGTAGTAGTAGTAGTAGTAGTAGTAGTAGTAGTAGTAGTAGTAGTAAAAGCGAAGCGAAGCTTCCGATCAATACCGGCATTCAGCAGATTTCTATTGACTTT
>NW_003209911.1:0-1036 GCF_000006405.1 Perkinsus marinus ATCC 50983 | reverse complement strand
TCGGATCGTGGCTATTCGCGCAACGGGTTTTCCATGCAGTGTGGTTGTCAATGCGTCGACGAACTCAAAATGGTATCAATGTCTGGAAGGGCGATTGCATGTGTGTATGTCGTATCTGTGGGTAAGATACAGTTGAGGCAAACGCGACGTGCGTCTGGACTCCCGACTCTGGAGGAGCACTTGCGGAACCTTCGTGCAGACGAGCTTGGCATAACGCCTCTGAGAATAAAAAAAAGAAGAGAACTAGAGTGAGCGACACTCATTCATCACACGTCATGACATCCTGTATTTCAAGCACTCAGTTCTCGATAGCGGTGCAACCAGCCGTATCATGTCGGACTCAACATGTGAGCACTCTTATTGAGTCGAGGGATCATGTGATTCCTGAGTCTGAGGTAATTATCGTGTATTTTGATTTTCGAGCGCTTGTGCTTAGGTGTGGAATCGTAAGATGGCTAAGTTTGATATAAGTGCTGTGTATCAGATACTCAGATACACTGTATCTGGATATCTCAGGGGATTGCTTGACCTAACAGTGTCAGGCTAACACCTGTCAACTTGACAGTGTCAAGGCAGTACCGATCTGGTCTCGGAACTACTCGAGATTGATAGTTGAGTCACAGTCCCGGCTCCTCGTTGAACTAATGAGTCGCGATGTGCGTTCCAATCTGTCCATAATCCACCCAGCAGTTTTTGAGTGCGAAACACAACAAAGTGACCAACTGGTACTGCTAATAGCAAACTCTTGTTATTCGTGATAAATTCGAGAAGAGTTCGGGATGGCCCAGCTGTGCGAGCTTTAGATTGACATTCCGCAGCAATTACATAGATACACGACAGCTGAAATAACTACTGATACCATCGAAATAGGTTTGGTATGAAAAACTCTATCCACCAATACTGACTACATTGATGAGCATGAACCGAGGATGAACTCCTGCCAATAGAAGCGATGCGTCTCCACATCCTCCAGAGCAAGGGCCAAACTCACTTTCAACTTTGAGCTAAATCACGTTGCTGATTGCGATCCATCATT
>NW_003216560.1:0-1071 GCF_000006405.1 Perkinsus marinus ATCC 50983 | reverse complement strand
TGCTAACACGAGTAATTCGACTACATTACATCGTTGAAAGGTATCTGAAGTTTGAAGTGTAAGAAGTAAGGTACAATGATGGATCAGGTTGCACGAGGATTAAACGTCACCAATCATTGGCTAAAGTTACCTGTTTGTAGTTTGAAATTCCCTCGAATCGCGTGACTCGTCAGCATGGTGATAACTGGTTACACAACACCAAACAATTTCTAGGCAATCTATAAATGGGTATCTCCTCTCGAATCTTGTGTCACCAGTCACCAGAACACTGGTACAAGGAAATAACCGTGAACAAAGCAGACATCATCGAGCACGAATGCAAGGATACGGTGACATATAGAACCAATCTAGGGAGAACAAATAAGATCTCGTAGAGGGCCGCGAAAACGAGCCGTGGGGTGGTTGTCATGAGTTAGGCGGGGGATCGGAAAAGATCAAAAAAGAAATGATAAAGGTAAGTCGGTCAACTCCACTCTTGGACATTTACTGCCTTTCATGCGGCTTTGGCGCAGTAGGTAGCGCGTAGGTCTCATAATCCTAAGGTCGCGAGTTCGATCCTCGCAGGCCGCATTGTGAATCAGGTGGTGTTTTTCATTGGTGAAGAGTGTCACTGGCTCGGAAGGATGTTTTCCATTACTGTGAAAAGTGTTCACTGGCTCGGAAGGACGTTTTCCATTACTGATAAAAATGTCTATCGGCCACGCAGGCAGGTGATCCGATGTATTCGTGATTCAGCCCAGATAGCTCAGTTGGGAGAGCGCCAGACTGAAGATCTGGAGGTCCTCAGTTCGATCCTGGGTCTGGGCATTATTGAGTTTAAGTTTTAGTCGGAATGAGTCTGTACTGATCCATTCCGCCCTAGGTCGAGCTAGCGAGAACACGAGTGAGCAAAGATAAATAAAGAGTGGTCGTTCGGGTTTCGGGTTTCGGGTTTCGGGTTTCGGGTTTCGGGTTTCGGGTTTCGGGTTTCGGGTTTCGGGTTTCGGGTTTCGGGTTTCGGGTTTCGGGTTTCGGGTTTCGGGTTTCGGGTTTCGGGTTTCGGGTTTCGGGTTTCGGGTTTCGGGTTTCGGG
>NW_003217118.1:0-1372 GCF_000006405.1 Perkinsus marinus ATCC 50983 | reverse complement strand
GTTTTGATTTTGCCTGCAGTCGGGCTTTCGAGCGTGTTCCAGCGCGCAATGAAAATTGTATCCCTCAGGTCGGGGCGAACTCCAACTCCCAGATTGCTTTTTCCTCAAGGCCTCAGAAGTCCAGACCATCACCAAACTACGATATCTGGCGAACTACCTACCTCAGGAAGTTGTCAGTGATGATAGTCAGTCAATCTTCTCTGCAGCAAAGGCAGTGTTCGGTGAAGACCTGGGAAGTAGAATTGTGAGCTGCTATTTCCTCGTGATTCAGAGGGCCAAAGGATCGAAAGGGAAGGCACGAATGAGCGCCGAGATCTGGCACGCGTTGAAGAGGGATCTCGAGTCTATCGGTGCAGCAATGACTCGACAAGAGTGGCTCACTTTGGCGGAGCTGCCACTTTTTTTCGGCTTCACGATTGAGTGGCAAGGTTGGCATCGGTAAAAGACGCTCAGTTTTTTACATCCTCTCACCCGTAGGCCGCATGACAGCACTGGATGCTTCTGAGGCTGAGGCCCTCAGGAAGTTCTTCACCGATTTCCACGGTTACCTCGATTGCAGCTCATGGAGAAGCCGCTGGGGCATGTATGCTTCGCAGCTAGCAGGAGCCAGAACCAACAACTGAGTGGAGCGGTTCAACAAGACTCTGAAGCAAACTATTATTCCAGCACGGGTCCGACGCTCCCTTGGTGACTTCTGCAGATTCGCCAAGGGTGCCGCAAAGTGCGCCGCATTGTCTGCCTACGGGGGAACTCATACTGGAAAAGTCGGCCGACCAAGGATGATCGAAGGGCTGCAGTTGATTTGTATCTACAAGAGCTATACTACGAGATGCCCCAACCGAACGGTGACAGTGGAGAATCTTGGTGGTTATTCGCAATGGATACCAAGAACCCTGCACTGCAAGAATGCTCTCTTGCGACTTACTTGCGGACCCCCAATGGCGTGGCAATACGAAAGTTGTTGACACTGCAATACGCGTCCTTCAAGAAAGCCAAGTCCCTGAAGAGATCCTTCGCTGTTGTCACCTACAACACAACTGCTAATTTAGCCGTAGCCCCACCGAATGGTTCATCATGTTCATGCCGCATGTGGTCGCGCAATCTCGTGTGCCCGCACACGGTCTGTGTAGCGCATCTCATGGGGGAGGATAACCCTCCTGAAGCTGTCCCACAGTGGGCAACGTGCAGCACTTTCTTCTCTCGACCCCGTGTCAGACGCGATAGGCACCGTCGATTTGATACCCAGATACTGCCTAATAACATTAGGCATGGTTTACGTGTGAGGCATGGGAAGCGGTCTAAGAATCCTACGAAGAGGAGGAAGATGGGGGATGCAGGGGCGTCGAAAGACAACGTGGAATCCACGTATGAG
>NW_003203067.1:0-1123 GCF_000006405.1 Perkinsus marinus ATCC 50983 | reverse complement strand
GCCCCAACCGCGGATTGAACCCGGGTCGTCTCTAGGGGAGTACTCGCCGCCAACAACCAATCGCACACAGCGGCAGTCCAGAGAGATTCGTTGGTATAAACCGCATACTCTTCTCCGCCAGCCGGTACCAGATGTGGCAGAGGAGTGGTATCATCCGGCTGGGCGGCGATCACCGCCATCTCGATGCGCTTACACAACACTTGCAGACTAGTACCAGAATCCATCACTTCAGCCACAGAGAGATTAGCACCTGACATCAACATAACCCCATACGGAAAACAAGTAGTTACTTACCAAATTCCTTATTAACCTGCGCTGTTAATAATACAACGTTGAGACTGGACAAACCCATAAGGGTCGTTTCAGAGGTCGGAGGTTCACCCAAGATAGCAGTCAGAATCCTCAAGACCTGACGATCACACCACAAACGTCTCTAGAGAGGAAATACGAGGCCACTTCCTGGTATTGGGAAGTATCCACGCGTTGGTGTTAACATAAAAATTCTGGCGACATTTTGGGAAATTCTTGTTGGTTTCTGTACACTTCTATCGTAATTCGCATATAAATTCTCACAATTAGTGAGGACACTTCCGAGCTCAGCTGAGGAAAGCGAACATACATTTCAACACTGCACAAGACTTCCACACTACGTCTGACCGCGCGCCACGAAATTGCCTACCTTTTGCTCCACAGAGTTGCCCCTGCTATCGAAGAGCACAACATTATCCGTGCTCCCAGAGGACGGGCTGGTCTCTCCTCTCGATGGTGTATCGCTTCCACAAGTCGATGAGCTACTGTGGCCTCCCACGAGCCGCCCGATGCTCACCGGTTCTACCACGTCCATACCAAAGGACTCACTAAAGCAACAAGGACCAAACTACCGCGCGCCACGAAATTCCACAAAATGGCACTCACTTGATTCGGCCGATATGTGTCCACCAACAGTCCTCGCAATACCAATTCCACGGCTCAGCATAGAACGTATCGCTACATCCATAATTCAGAGCGTATCTAAGGTTGCAGATGACAAGATACACATCATGTCCACTTGACTACCTCCGTCGGCATCTACTGCATTTCCTATACTCTTGAGGCGTCCAGCCAGTTGTGGTTGTCTCAGCCG
>NW_003204569.1:0-1058 GCF_000006405.1 Perkinsus marinus ATCC 50983 | reverse complement strand
AGGTGGAAAGACAGCATCATGAAACTTTACGGACTTGTTCGGGAGGGAGTGGTACAATCGTAAATTTGTTGCGTGGTGACTGATTGGGCTGGTCACAATGCTTGTAGACGCACCATATGATAGAGGGAAACTGTGTGTTATACCACCTCCATTTAGCACAACAGTTAGTGGTGACTGGTGATACCACAATTCATGGGAATATGAAAATGAATGAAGGATATAATCATCCTTCGAGATAAGTGTCACCAATGATAGAGGCGCGTCTCAATAATATACCAGATTCCTTTCGAACCTGGGAAATGTTCCTTAGTGCGGCCTTGTTGGTGATGCTGCAATCATCTCGGTTGCTACCTCAATCACGCAGGTGGACTGAACAGCACTTTTGTGAACTGTATATAATTTTATGTTTTCAGTTTCCGATGTAGTCTAGCTGGTTAGGATTCGTGGCTTTCACCCACGCGACCAGGGTTCGAGTCCCTGCATCGGAAAGTGTATATGAGATAAGATATTTGTTGGGCTCACATTGAGCGCAATGATTGAAGACTGAGCAGGAGTGTTAGAGGAGCATCGTAGTTCGAGATGCACGACCTGTTATTGGTTCCCCTCCTCCCTTGGACAATGTTCGTCACCCATTCGTGGACCACTTCAACATTGTTCGAGGGGCGAGGGTGCTCAGCCCATCTTTCCGGAATGGAAAGAATTTGAATATTGTGAGGGGGACTAGCTCAAATGGTAGAGCGCTCGCTTAGCAAGCGAGAGGCACCGGGATCGATGCCCGGGTTCTCCATTTTCGCTCGTATGTTGACGCGGTTCTGATGCCGACAACTATCATCCTGCTGAGTGTGGGGTTTTGTATGTAGCATCCCAATAAGGTGGAAAGACAGCATCATGAACCCTTACGGACTTGTTCGGGAGGGAGTGGTACAATCGTAAATTTGTTGCGTGGTGACTGATTGGGCTGGTCACAATGCTTGTAGACGCACCATATGATAGAGGGAAACTGTGTGTTATACCACCTCCATTTAGCACAACAGTTAGTGGTGACTGGTGATACCACA
>NW_003202304.1:0-963 GCF_000006405.1 Perkinsus marinus ATCC 50983 | reverse complement strand
GCTGTAGTTGAATAACTGACATAGTCCCCATTCCTTTCAATCATCTATGAAAGCATTTTGGGTCTTTCTTGGGACGTTTAGAGCGTCAGGATCAACCGCATTGTTGAATCTTCATCCAGCCATCTCTGCAGAAGCTCGATCGCCCATGAGAACTATATTCTATGGTGAACCAGATCCAATCTGGCAGATTGTTACTTCTATATCATTGTGTTCTCTCAGACCCCAGATTATCACGATCTTTACATGCATGCAAGCGCGACTACTCGTCACCCTGCCCAGAATTCCACAGTTGACGAGGGGAGGGCACAGGTGTTATTGTAACAGTCTTAACCACTCTCAGCGCGCGACGACGATGGTGCTTGTATCCCTCAAGAAAGCAACGGACCATGTGGGCGCTATGCAGTTGTACTCTCACTCTTAAACAAAGACTCGAAAGCGCGCTGGGCTGAGCTGTGCAGGGTCAACTGGCCATGCCAAAGTACTGACCATACGTTGCGTCTGGGTCTTTCGTGTTTTCCTTGGTTAACCTCTTACCTGTCAGATTGTGTGATAAGCTTCAGAGAAAGCGTAGTCGAACATAAGCATCCTGATTCGCTCCGTTTTTCTCGTGATTTCAGTGTCCTGAAGGCTGGACTCACGTACGTGATAAGACTTGCCGGGCATCTGAGCTGTACAGCGGCCCGTGCAGGTCCAGTTTCTCTTGGGGGAGGACGTGGAAAACTCTTTCTCATCGCCTGTCAGACGCTGCCGCAGCGTCTGACAGGCGATGAGAAAGAGCGATTTCTCGACACCGCTGCGGTGTCGAGAAATCGCTCGAACACACGGATTGGATTGCTCGCGGATCACTCTCACGGATCCGATACCTAAAATTAGCGACGATAACGATAGCAATGATGTGAACATCGGAATAGAGGATAACAGCAAGGCTGCAAGTCTTTCCTGCTCGTCATTTGGGCTCACCGC
>NW_003216250.1:2619-5423 GCF_000006405.1 Perkinsus marinus ATCC 50983 | reverse complement strand
AGGAGAAATCTGGGTGTAGAGCCTTATCATTATCTGATTCACAGATAAATTGTTATCGTCTCCATAAGGATCTTCAGTCTAAGGACATGAAGGCCTGGGAACGAAAAACAATTGATTCACTGCGTGGATTTCTGTTAAATACAGATGTGGCTCTTCGACATGTTGATACTGCGTGGAACGCAGCTGATGCTATTTCACGTGGGTATTATCCTAACAGTACAAGCAACGAACAAGTTGCAAGTACTGCTAATTGGTGGTTGGCTGGTGATTTCAGTCGAGAAGCTCCATGGGGTCTCTCGGTTGACTTTACTCATGATGAGTATCTTGCTGCTGAAAACAGGGTAGAGAAACCAGAGTTTCCAGTAGCTGGGTCGAAGACAATTAAGCTTCAGAAGGCGTCTACCAAGGTGACTATGGCTATCTCAGTTGACGAGCTCCTAAGGAAGCACAAGAATCTGTTGATAAGGTTGAGATCGTGGAGAGCCAGGGCATGTGGTGGAAACCCTGAAGATGTAACTGATGAGCAGGCTTGGGTTAGCAGAGTTAAACTAGCTCAGCAATCTGACCCTCGGTTACTGAAGATAATTTCACGGTTGCGGGATGATCAATCTCAAGTGGTTGACATTCGTGTTAAACGACTGTGGAGTAGTCAGTATGTATTGGATAAGAAGTCTGAGTTACTATATAGACAAGTCAGACAAGATGCTCAGGGTAACCTCTACAAACAATTGGTGTTACCAAAAGGTGACCTCCTGACTACTGCCTTAGTTCAACGTTATCACAAAGCTCGAGCTCATGCTGGTGTGTCTGCTACTGTACAATCCTTATTAAGTCACTACTGGTGGAAGGGTATGAGCAGACAGGTCAGAAATTATGTGAAGAGTTGTGATATATGTCGGTTGGTAAAAGGAAAAGCTAAGTTTGCTTTGAACCCTGGGTTACGAAAAGTGATTCCTAGCCCTTGGTATTTAGTGGGTGCTGATATAACTGGACCTTATCCTGAGAGCTCTACTGGTTATAAATATTTGTTAACGATGACTTGCTTATATAGTCGGTTCATGAGCGTAAGACCTCTGAAAGATATGGCTGCTCAGAGTGTTACTTCTGCGTTCATGGACATTTGCAAATTGCTTGGTGCACCGTATATAGTAATAACGGACAACGGTAAGCAATTTGTAAGCAAAGTATTCTCTGAGTACTGTACTAAAGTGGGTATTTGTCATAAACTAATTCCTCGGTACAGTCCTCATTTAGGAGGAGGGTATGAACGTCCTCATCAAGTCTTGCATAGAGCACTGCGAAGTTGCCTGTTAGAGCTTGAACGTTCACATCAAGGTTCGTCGGCTAATTGGTATGATCTACTGCCAGATATTCTGTGGGTGCTAAACTCTCGGAAGTTGAGAGATGGGTCTAACTTGGACTCTGGTATGACTCCCTTCGAACTAATGATGGCTCGACCTCCACGGTATCCAACTGTGTCCACACTAGAGAAGTTGTGTGATGGTCTATGTTCTCTGCCTGTTACTGAGTTACCCAAGCCACCGACATTGGAAGTAGCCTCTGAACAGCGCAAGCTCCAGCGTGGAAAACTGCGTGAGGAATTTCAACATGTCTGGGAGAATTTAAGAGAGCGTTCGAGGGTAGAACAGCAATCTCGTGCTTCCAAGACTGTTGTCTCACCTCTAGCAGTTGGTGATTTGGTATTTTTATCCAAGCCCCGTAAACATAAATTAGACGTGGGTTGGAAAGGTCCCTATCGAGTGAAGGCCATCCAGGGTGTTAAGGTTACTGTAGACATGGACGGTAAGGACGTAGTTGACTCACTGTCGAATGTGCTGAAGTTGATACATTCAATTGATTCGACTAGCCCTCCCAAACGGTCTGTATTACCTTCTGGTTCTGTGGTCCTCTTCGGTGACTCTGAAGCTGGATGGGTATTAGAAGGTCGTGGGCAAGATGTGCTGATTCATATGCTGCGGTTGAAGCAACTCTTTCAACACACTTATGAAGTCAGACCCCTATACTGGAACTCTAAAGAGGGTTCCATAGAGAGTTTCCCCCTGAATGGTAGGAAAATACCTACCCCGGGGAGGATATTGGTGCAGACATAGCTCAAAGTCGAGGCTCGGCTCGGCCGAGCCTCGAAGCTCGACTCGTTTTCGGTCGAGCTCGGTCGAGTTTCACAATTTCTTACTTCCCTGCGAGCCTCGGTCGAGTCCCGTCGAGCCTCGAAGAGGCAACTCGCATGGTATGCGAAGTCCGCTTTGCGAAGTGTGACTAAGCGCCGTCACGGTGGTCGTTGTCCGCCGAAGGCGGACCGACAAAAATTAGCTTCGCGTTCTTCCACTGTCCAAGAACCCGAAAACCCACGGATATGATATTCGAGACACCGAAGTTCAGCAATCGCTGACATTGACGGTCAAATTCCGTCCACGTTCCCCCATTCTATAGTTCACAGAATCTGGGTGTATACTTGAACTGTATGGGAATAGCCATGGATATGATATTCGAGACACCGAAGTTCAGCAACCGTCGACATTGACGGTCAAATTCCGTCCACGCTCCCCCATTCTTTAGTTCACAGAATCTGGGTGTATGCTTGAACTGTATCAGAACAGCCACGGATATGATATTCGAGACATCGAAGTTCAGCAATCGCTGACATTGACTGTCAAATTCCGTCCACGCTCCCCCATTCTTTAGTTAACAGAATCTGGGTGTATACTTGAACTGTATCAGAACACCCACGGATATGATATTCGAGACACCGAAGTTCAGCAATCGCTGACATTGACGGTCAAATT
>NW_003216250.1:0-2519 GCF_000006405.1 Perkinsus marinus ATCC 50983 | reverse complement strand
TGCGTAGCCTAGCACTGAGTTAGTCTGTATAAGACTGAGTAGAAGTAAGGCTTATCTACAAGTACTGTTGGTTATTCTCCGTGGGTTGGTAGACTTCTGTGTATTCCTTTAAGTTGCTGGGTTTACACCATACTCTATTGATTGGATATAAACATTGGACAAGTATCTTCTTGCGTAACTAAGTATGGTAAATGGTTCTGGGCAAACGGCTGAGTCGACAGTGAACGACACTCCCCCAGCCAGGCAACCCGGTTCAGGAGATCGTCTCGGCTCCCAACATTTGTATTCAACTATATGAGTGGATGGATCAATTGATATTTAAAGCAGTCCCTCGTATCCATTGGAAATGGCTTCGTGCCGATAATGTCGAGAAAAAGAGTCCTCTTCCAAAGAGCCCGTTGGTCGGGCTCTTTGAAAGAGCCCGAACGACGCGAGGTTCACTGTAGGATGCATAAAAACGACCAGGCCCAAAGTATGCTAACCCAGAGCAACGTAATTCATGAGCTTCACGACAAGCGAAACTAAAATGTATAAGCCCCCTCTGCCCTCGGCTATTCTAGGCTGTCCAGCAGGCACAGGGGGATCCACTCGCCTCACGGTTTCATTAGTGCAGTACTAATTGCTAGCGAAGCGACGCGACCATCCGTACCGGTGTTCAACTTAGGTTAACGAGTTAACCTTTATTAGACGCCCGATTCGATGTCTACTCTATCAACTTCAGCTATCAAGTTGGTAGAGGAAGTCCTAACTGACCAAGGTTCCGACCCCCACTGCAAGCAGATCAGAAGGATTCTGGCACATGAGCCGGTAGAGCTCACGGCCACCGAGGTTCAGCGTATACGACGAACATATATCATCGATAAGGATGGGAATATCTGCAGGTCCCATGCGGTTTGCGGTAGTCAATACTACGTTCCCTTGGCGATGCGCTCGGTGGTGATCAGCATCTTGCACGACTTGTATGCTCATCCAGCGTCTAATAAGCTCTACGGCATAGTTCTCAAGCTCTACCATCTATACTGGCCCAAGATGGTTCGCGACTTCGGCAGGCCACCATGTCCTGCGAGGTGTGTGTTAGAAGCAGGCGCCGTAGAGCTGAACCTCCTGCCTTTGGGTCGCAGCTGCGATCCTTGTGCCGGTTTGGCTAAGTGTTGTGTCAGCAGGTTGCTCTGTGTAATTGTGGTGAGATTCTTAGCTTGTCTCCTTTGTAGCTAGTCCCAATCAGCTGTAATACATAAGTTCATAGATTTCATTCCTGTTGCTATCTATTAATTACCACTTACTGGTAATTGGGTTCTTGTGTTAAGCAATCCAAGGTCTGATACTCAATTACTGGCACATTCTACCGGGATATATTTCAACTGTTAACTACTATCGGTTCGTCGAGATTCACTTTGATTGATAATTGTGATGTCTACTGCTGCTAGAAGCCATGGTAACTCGGTTGATGATGAGGAGATCCGTCGTTTGGCAGACAGATTAACAGCAATGTCTCTTAATCTGCCTGTCACTGGTACGTCGCCATCTCTGCCAACTAGTAGAACTGCCAATGTATCGTGTTTCTCTTTCCTTAGAAGTATTTTCTCTCCTTCTCGGAGATTAAATGGTCGACAACCCAGAGGGGCTGTAAGGCCAGTTGGTACTGCTCAGAGTGATCCAGGTGTGGTCACATTTACTCAACAAGCTGAATCCGATGTTGCTGACGGGCCTGATGTTACTTTATCATCAATAGCAGAGGAAGCTCCGCTAAAGCCGTCGATTGTTGTGCCTCCAACAGATAAGGCTGGTCTCATAGAGGCAAGAGGTTCTGGAGATGCTGACGGCTTATTGAATGGGTTGTCTCCGAGTGAACTGCAGAAGATCTATGATAACTCGGTAAAGAGAGCGGAGAAGGCGGCATTGCCACCTGGAGGATTATTCAAAGGTTTTAAAGATATTCGGTCGGTTCTCTCTTTCCTACATGAGTGTGAACGCACTCCTTCGTGGGACATTGGTTATGGTCCTAGTGCTGCTTTCTTCCAAGGCATTTACTTGGAAAGGTGTTTGTCTGATGTTATTCGACAGACCGTGGTTGATGGTGTTGATAGACGTTTACTCCAACAAGGATATTCCAGTTATCGTAAAGCTGTTCGGCGAGCCGGATGTATTCGATCTGAGTTGGTAGAACGTTTTCTTTCTATAGAATCCCGTCGTATATTGATTGATCGATGGGAGAGGCTCAGTTGGGATACTAAACGGGAGACCTTCGATCAATTCTATCTAAGGTTTGATTACACCCGAATGGCGGTTGATTCACAACGACATGTGCCGTTGACTACAGACGACGTATCTGATCGACTCTTCGGTAGCTTCCCTGATGATGTTTGTGAAGATATTTTGCATCGTTATGGTAATGCACCATCACTAGAGCAACTGGTCGAATATGGTAGGCGTCATAATGCTGTATTGGTCCGACGTGCTGCTAGAGCCGGACGATTATCTCGTCAAGCTGCTGTTGATGTTATGGCTGGCGACCCAGT
>NW_003214817.1:0-1047 GCF_000006405.1 Perkinsus marinus ATCC 50983 | reverse complement strand
TCGTAGAGTTATGTTTGTGTAGTGTAGTGTCTTTCTGTTCAAGTTTACTCATCGAATGACCATCAGGAACCACATCAATATATTTGTTTCCCTTGGAGTGTGGCTCCTTATCTCAAAGGCCAATGGCATGACTCTCAACCACAGGGCGAGCGAGGTAGGAACTACCTAGTATGAGGCTCCCACATTGAGAGAGTAGTGTCGCAAGAAACTCGATATGTTCTAGGTTACAGGAAGTAATTTCACAATGCGTTCAACCCTCGACATGGAGGCTTTGCCCTTTCCGTAGCGCCTGCTCAAATTCATATCGTATACGACGTGGGGCATATCAATGTCTTATCCACCTCAGCGTCTATGTCTGTCTTTGCGTATGTTGCTCAGATACCCATGACGGATCAGAACTCGCCATATTTTTCGAAAGCTACCGTGAAGCCGGCCCTCAGCGAAGTAGGTTACACCATGTATCTTCGTTGAAGCAGGCTAGTTGACCAATGTGAGCAGCGGTGTCGAGAAATCGCTCGAACACACGGATTGGATTGCTCGCGGATCACTCTCACGGATCCGATACCTAAAATTAGCGACGATAACGATAGCAATGATGTGAACATCGGAATAGAGGATAACAGCAAGGCTGCAAGTCTTTCCTGCTCATCATTTGGGCTCACCGCTCAATCTTTTCCCTCTAGCAACAGACGATTTGGCTTTACTGGCGAGAGACCTCGGCGAGTCCAGTATACTGCAAAGCTCCGACGAGCACGAAAGTGCTAGTCTCCTATCATGTAGTGCATCGTCTTGATGCCATGTCGCTGTCAGTCGAGGCTATACAGCCCGCACCAGTTCCACAAGGTCAGCTATGGAACTCTGAGAGGCTAAGCTTAGGATCTGGCAGTTTTGAGCATCAATATGATGTTACACTCCGGAGGATAGCCGCTGGCGGCGAGGTTGCTAAGTGGGTTGCCAAGATGTGTCAGTCGCATCGCGCCAACAACTCTTAAGTAGCATCTTAATTCAGAGAAGAACTTCAAAATCTGATTGTTCGAGCTGGACAAG
>NW_003202858.1:0-1153 GCF_000006405.1 Perkinsus marinus ATCC 50983 | reverse complement strand
ATAGCCGAGGTGATGCATCGCTCTGCCAAACCAGAGGACACAAAAAATGGATTGAACGGATCTGCGAGGTGCGATGGCACAATATCGATCAAAAGGTTTTGGTCTTGCACTACCTCGCTTCTGAAAAGGTCTGGGTTCTCAATATAACACTAGTCAGGTATATAGACTGACAGCTGTGGGGTTCGAACCCACGCCCTTTCGGACTGGCGCCTTAAGTCAGCGCCTTAGACCACTCGGCCAAACTGTCGGTGAGTGCTTCAAAAATCATAGCGGAGAAGATGCGTTACACTATAGGACATGACACAAAAACGGTTTCGAACCGTTTCCGCGGAATGCGTTCTTCATCAAATCACACGAAGAGAAATTTCTAACAGCTGTGGGATTCGAACCCACGCCCTTCAAGGGCGGCCCTTGCGGACTGACGCCTGAAGCCAGCGCCTTAGACCACTCGGCCAAACTGTCGATGAGTGCTTCAAGATTCATAGCCGAGGTGATGCATCGCTCTGCCAAACCAGAGGACACAAAAAATGGATTGAACGGATTCTGCGAGGTGCGATGGCACAATATCGATCAAAAGGTTTTGGTCTTGCACTACCTCGCTTCTGAAAGGGTCTCGGTTCTTAATATAAGACCAGTCAGGTATATAGACTGACAGCTGTGGGGTTCGAACCCACGCCCTTTCGGACTGACGCCTAAAGCCAGCGCCTTGGACCACTCGGCCAAACTGTCGATGAGTGCTTCAGGATTCATAGCCGAGGTGATGCATCGCTCTGCCAAACCAGAGGACACAAAAATGGGTTGAACGGTTTCTGCGAGGTGCGATGGCGCAATATCGATCAGAAGGTTTTGATCTTGCACTACCTCGCTTCTGAAAAGATCTGGGTTCTCAATATAACACCAATCAGGTATATAGACTGACAGCTGTGGGGTTCGAACCCACGCCCTTTCGGACTGGCGCCTTAAGCCAGCGCCTTAGACCACTCGGCCAAACTGTCGATGAGTGCTTCAAGATTCATAGCCGAGGTGATGCATCGCTCTGCCAAACCAGAGGACACAAAAAATGGATTGAACGGATTCTGCGAGGTGCGATGGCACAATATCGATCAAAAGGTTTTGGTCTTGCACTACCTCGCTTCTGAAAGGTCTGGGTTCT
>NW_003199663.1:0-3415 GCF_000006405.1 Perkinsus marinus ATCC 50983 | reverse complement strand
CGACAGGGTAGGACTGTGACTCCATCAGCTCGAGCGTCGTTGATCCTCCTGTTGTCCCCATGACTCGACGACGCTTGAATCTTCCCCACTATACCCCAATAGAGCTCAGGACCCTCGACCACGTCCGTCGGTCTGCGGTCAACCGGTCCCGACCCCGATGCAGGTGACGACATGCTGGGTTTGCTGCCCAGCCACCCCGGAGGGTTCCTCGGTGACACTTGCACGTGGAACTGGGAGTTAACCCTCGAGGCCGATATCATGTCCGGCGTGTCCGAGTAGTATTTCCGCCACCGAATCACGTTGGGTATGAGCGGCCGTTTCAGCTTCACCCAGTCCGACCAAGTCGCTCTGTCAGGCTTCACCGTGCACTGGTATCGACCATCATAGAAGGCCTGCAGTAGCCGCACCGACACAGGAGCGATGAACTGGAATTCCGAGTCCCGCATCATAATGTTCTTGTCCACCGAACGATTGTCCTCTCCAGGCTGGAACTCAAAGCTGTGTTCATTGCCGTCATAATCAGCATTTCCCCCAGCAGGCGCCTTGCCCGTCAACTTCAATACCAATTGGTGCATCGGGGTGTTCTGAAAAGGAATCACATTCAAGGCGCTATGAGGGATATGCAGAAGCTTACATGCCGAGACGTCGCGTAGGCGTCTTCTTGTCTCATCACCAGCTGTTGTGGTAGCCTCTCGAACTTCACCAAATCTCCACACTCCTCGATTTTGGGGTCCTAAACAGATAATGACAAGTGATATCGTCATCGTCGACAGCTGAGCTCAGGAGTTAACTCACTGTTAAATTTTACACACGATCTCAAAAAAATTCATTAAAATTTCCATATTGCCACTAACATGTGTAGTTGATCATTTGGTCGTATTGTTACGCGCACACTAGCCTACTCTACTACTACACAGACCGTCGAGCTATGTATTATCACACCCAGTATCACCAATCGCTGGGAGTACTCTCCCGTGATGACCCTATTATTGCAACCCATGCACAATAGACTCTTCGCCTCATCGACCTCTCGAGCCAACATTTCTGCAACACCAAAGTTGAATATAAAATGTGCTGTTGCAAGTTGACTCACGTTGGAATACGCCCATATCGAGTACGGCCAGATTTCCCCGTAAATGCCCATCGAGCTTCTCGAGCATAACAAGAGTAGTCTTATCCCCTATGTCATCGCTCAACCAACTGCAGAAATCCTGAGAAAAACATACACTGAACGCGTAATCGATTTCTGGTCTATCACACTCAGTGATAAAACAGAAATAATTCCAGATTCTGAATACACCGAAAATTCTCTATCGTGTGGTCATTTTGGTTCCCTCTGCCCGGTTTGGACAAAGTCGGCCACCCGTGATAATAGAGGTTGATCTTACATGGCAGATTTTGCTTGCCGAATTGACAAGGCTGTTGAAGGCCTGGAGATTCACAGCCGCCGGATACCACGACTCGTCTCTCAACTTGTTATGGAATATCCTCTCAGCCGTAGACCCGCCACACCCTGCTTCTTGGCCCGCCGCTATTCCCACCTAATACGCAGTGCGACTGTTTCTCAGCTGCAGCCGGCAGCTTACCTCGATGTACTTCACGAGAAGCCGCCTTAACATTATAGGCTCGCTAAAGGCACCCTCATCGAAGAGAATACGCCACCAAAAAGAGCTCTCCATGTCGCCTCTATAGCGGTCCTCATACCCAGGCTGATACCTGCATTAAACGCCCTTACCGGGGATCGAACCCGGGACCTCTCACCGAGTGGCGAAGCGAAACACATCGCCATCCTGCACCGAAGCCGCCGCCAAAAGTATCCCCTCGCCCGGGATGCCCATGAGCCACGAGTAGTAGACAATACGCGTCACATGTGCATCAATATGTAGTCTGAAAAATCCACTCGTCATCCTTCCAAAATTCCCACACTATTCACCTCGTCGCCAGAGTTCCCAACAGACTCAACGGACTCAGCTCATCGGGCCTCTCAAGTAGAATGCCGGCATGGAATAAGTCCACCACAGCGGCCTGTCACCACCACCACCTGCCCTACCGTAATTCCTTCAACTCAGCCTTACCCTAACGTTCTCCTGCCTCGGTGGCGTTATCAATGCCTGCAGCAACTCCGACGGTTTACACGACCCCGCCGCAGTCTTATTCTTCTCCTGCGCACTCAGCAACTGCTGGTGCTTTGCATCGAAGAGATACGATGGTAGAGCCGCCTCCTTACAAAACTCAGTCACGTACCTACAATTCAACCCAATCAAAATGCCTGTGGAGAGCCCAGCGTCGGGATATATGCTCGCTTTCCTCAGCTGAGCTCACTCACTATACACTAATGCAGGTAGAATTTTCCAAAAACCTACAAGATTTCCCCCGAATTTCGTCAAACATCCCGTATCGTCACCAACACATGTAGTTGAGCATAGCCAACCGAATTCCTAGCGTATACTTCTTATATGGATACATTCATCGTGCTGAGAGATTATATGAATATTCGCCGTATTACCCGAGAAATCGAATTTCAATGCATTTCCATGAGAAAAACGCAAGCACAGTATTTCCCCACCCTGGGAGAGCCTCTATTACTTTGCTTGCAGGAACAACGTAGTTAAGTCCGTGAATAGGATCTCAGGCCTGTCATACTCATCCATGTACTGGTCATGGAACTCCTTCGTGAACAACCGTACTGCCGTCCCCGCACACACCCGCCCCGTACGACCAGCCCTGAAGGCTCGCGCACATTAACAGCCGAGCAGTTACCCACTTCCTTACCTCTGTCTGACACTGGCCTTCGAACACCAGGTGTGGGTCAACTTATACACCTGCCTTTCGTGGTCAAAACTGATTGAAAAACCGTCAAACCACACCAGCACGCTCTACACCCCTACACATTCTCTCGCCTTAAGCCCGTATCAATGACCAAGTCGACATTCAATACTGTCAGACTCGACTCGGCAATATTCGTGGCCAGCACCTGAGTGAAACGAAAGTCCAAGACTTTACATGCGTTAGAACAGTACAACCCCAAGAGAAGGCTATGCTCACGATTTTGCGTTCGTCATGCATCGGCTGCTGTGTCGCTCTATCCTGCTCATCCTTAGTCAACTTCGAGTGTAAGGGGAATACTCTACGGAAAATAAGTCAACATGAACGGTGCAAGGCGCCTACCGTATATACACCGTCCCAAACGGCAGCCTCAAAGACTCCAACGTCTCGTCATAGTTCACAAACGTATTCTGAGATTCTGGACTGGCACCCTAAGCGTAGAATTATTATCACTAATTTCGGGGCGCGCGACATCCAACCTTGCAAGCTCTCTCCAGATCCTCCATAACAGAATCTATTTCCCCTTTACCCGGCACAAAAACCAGTGTCGTACTCCCACGCTTCGCCCTCGTCAACAGCATATGGACCA
>NW_003210835.1:0-1302 GCF_000006405.1 Perkinsus marinus ATCC 50983 | reverse complement strand
ACATGGTGGGGCGTGGCACGGAGTGGGGACGAGACATTCTGGGTGAGATTTCAGGCCCGTCCCCGATTGTGGCAGTTTGCTGACTCCTCACAAGTGGTAGTCGCTCGCTTCGTATTGTATCGATTCACAACCATGTATGAGTATCCGATTTCGACCAAACCTGGGCTTGGGTTAGCCTGGTTGCTTCAAGAGAAGTATTCTCCACAACGAAACGGCATACGACACACTCCGATGTGTGATACTCCAGAAATTGGGAGGTCTCCCATCGTGATCGACGATCACAAGCACTGAGCAAATTCTGGGTGAGAATGTGACGGACGAGCTACGCAACATGAACCGGTTTCGCCGAAATTCACGCAGAATATGCGAAGTTGAGTCGATAAAGGCTGAACATACTTGAGTCTTTCTGGATCGACAATAGCATTGGTGTTGACTGATCGGAATATCGGCCGAGGTATTGTGGTTTTCACACTATCCCTCCTCGATATTTTCTCGCCTACTTGGTGTGGACTCCGACTCTGACGCTCAACACTGTAATTGTTCTGCACGAGGCGATCTATTGAGTAAATTTATATATTATTTTTATCCCCATAGATTTGAAGGAGTATAGCCCGCTGAAACGTCTCCATGTGATGCGAGGTCGAATGAACGCGAGGATTCCGTTCTCCCAACAATCCGTTCATTGACGTTACTTTGCACAGAGAAATTACTGATCGAATAGCCAACTTGTCGAACTCAATGCGAATTGCTGGTGCCGTATTGGAAGTTTACAGCGCGAAACTTATACAAAGTAGCAGTGATTAGATAAGTGAAGTAGCATCCCTGAGGGCAGGCATCGTGCCGCGGTATCTCATTGATATTGTCACTCGATTAATGGTGATGGCGGTCGCCATTGAATTCATCCATCTCCCGTTCCCCAGCGGCACAGCGCTCGGTCAGATTCTCCTTCTCACTATCGCTCATGGCAACAACACGACGCCTATTCGCGCGGCGACCGGTCCAGAAGTCTAAGCAGTTGGTCTTGATTCCCTGATTACAAAAAACTTGGCAATGAATCGAGCACAGCGTCGTGATCACAACACGCTTATTGATCTCACCTTATCGAATGGGTTTCTGAACTCTCTGTGAACTCTACCGCGTCCCTCTTCGGGATCTACACCGGACATTCCGCCAGTAGCCATCATTCGCCAAAAGTGACCATATCTGAGAGCACAGTTGATAAGAACTGTGAATCACAGCACATAATCCCGCCCAACCTA
The DNA here is from genome assembly GCF_000006405.1 of Perkinsus marinus ATCC 50983. Lineage (NCBI taxonomy): Eukaryota > Perkinsozoa > Perkinsida > Perkinsidae > Perkinsus > Perkinsus marinus. The sequence continues at coordinate 43 of NW_003210835.1, read as the reverse complement.
TGGAAGTTGATCATCTCGTTGGTATACATATTCATAGCAACAA
>NW_003212547.1:0-1272 GCF_000006405.1 Perkinsus marinus ATCC 50983 | reverse complement strand
GGAGAGGTGGGAGCATAACTCGGGGCTCGAGAGGCATCAACAATTCTCGGGTAGTTTTGAAACTGTTTGTAGACAGCCCTCTTCTCACCAGGTCCATAAGTCTTCGGAGGAACATAAACCATTCGGAAGTCGAGAGGACTTCCATCAGCGCTTGTCGCAGCAATGCACCCACCATCAGCGGTAGCGGCACAATCAACAGCAGTAGCTGTACAGTGATCATGATCTAGACGATCACGAGGTGCAGACAGGACGGCTCTACTCAAGCCAACCGAGGCCAAGAGGACCAAGACGAATGAAAGCATTCCTACACAATCAATGAAAAAACTGATTGAAGAGCATTGAAGATCTCATTTGACGATGACTGAATGAAAGCCCCTGGTATCCTCGAGGCTAGCCGTGGTTACGATACGGCAAGCTTTGCGCCGGGGGACAGAGGACGACGCCCATTCAGGATCGTGAATGTGCCCTTAACAAGAGTGGATATTTCATTGTGATAAGGGGCGCAATCCCTGATACCAGTACAACAGAGATTGTTATCCAAGTCATTCGATAGTCCTTCGTGTCAACGCAAAACCCTATCCTGTGCAATAGCATCAGTCTGATCAGCGGAAACACTCATGAGACATTTCATGAGACATTTCAAACTTGCTTAACATGATACTCATAATAGCCCTCTCACAGTAAACATGTAACAAATACTCCAACTTTAATGGGGGAAAACTTCTATGTTGAGGTCAATGATTCCTCTGGTAGCCTTGTACGCGATAACATTAACCCTGGAAGGCTTCCAGTGGGAGCTGACCTAATGAAATGGCGAAGTGACAGAGTGGACGAGGATTCCTCGTTGATGACGATTATATTCCAGTGTCCTCGCAAGTAATCTCTCATACGTACCCCTCGTCATTCCAATAACTTTGCTTTATTGCACCTCAAGACTATCAAATATTCACTGGTCTATATCAGTCGACTGTGCAACCCCCTACCCCATACACTAACGGACCCAACAAGCCAAATATGGAAATTACTAAATTGTCAGAACATCCTGGATGTAAGACTCTACTACTTCAAGAGTTGAGTTAAGAGATATGAGATTAAAATGAAAAGTTGAACCATTACTTGAACATAAACTACTCAACATTAACCTGGCTAGCGAAAGATCAGATACATTCACATGGAATACTCTCCCAAAGCTGACGTTCTTCAGAGCCCTCGCTCAAACGCCTATCGCTTTGACTGAAACTAGGAGTACTCCATTACTTACAATAGGATCCG
>NW_003202929.1:0-1060 GCF_000006405.1 Perkinsus marinus ATCC 50983 | reverse complement strand
TGGCACGAGCATGCTCTGTGTCGATGACTGACTGTTGGATCCAATATCTCAGAGGGCTAGTGATAGGAGCGTAACTCGTGCTTTTTATGTCCCAGTTAGTTGGCGGCTTGAGTCTTATGTCTTCGATGGACTTGTTGCAGTCGCACGCCTCGCTAAGGAGGATGAGGTAGCGACTTGAGCTCGTTTCCGCAGGAGATGTTCAGGAGGCTTCGATTCTCCATGCTCGAACGGCTGGTAGACACTACTGGTTACTGCAGCGAGGGAACGAGTCATGAATGACATCGTCGGCCTTCTGTTTGGCCCGTCGCCTCGCAAAGGGCGGCGGAGTTCCCAGCGACGAAAGATTTCTAAGTACATCTCTAGGTGTTTTCTGCAATATAAAGCCACAAAGCATCAATTGCGATGGCTTCCGACCTTCCAACTTGTCCTCCGAGTGGATGACGCAGAAGAGGGCCGGAATTCGGCCTTCTACCATCCACTGGTAGAGGTGCGCGGAGTTCTTCATTTTACGAGAAAACGCCTCCGTGGAGCCAGCGAAAAAGCCAGTATGAACTGCCAACCTCCCATCGAAGTCCTCCTAGTAGTGAGTACAAAGAGCGGCGCCTCTGATGAGCGGGTGGGCGGAGTGTTTACAAGTTCATCTCATCCAATTTCTTAAGTCCTTGCAGCAATGATGGCAAGTTAGAGGGGTGCAGAAATTCTCTCTAAACCACGGCAGATGGGATTTAGACGGTAGGTTCTAATGCCAAGGGAGAGGAGGTTCTGGTCTGGGGAAACAAAGACAGTGTCTTTATTTGCACACAGAGTGTGCAGTTTAGGGTCCCTAAACTAGGGACGAGTCGCAGCTGAGGTTCTCATAGGGACGAGAAACGATGCTAGTCAATTAGGGACGAGCCGCATCTGAGGTTTTGATAGGGACGAGAAACGATGCTAGTCAATTAGGGACGAGTCGCAGCTGAGGTTTTGATAGGGACGAGAAACGATGCTAGTCCATTAGAGACGAGTTGCAGCTTAGGTTTTTATGGGGACGAAAAACAATGCAAGTCTTCAAAGACGAGTG
>NW_003211362.1:0-4289 GCF_000006405.1 Perkinsus marinus ATCC 50983 | reverse complement strand
TGACTGTAGACTGTATGAATTTCAAGAAAGTTATAACTGCAAAAATAAAGAAAAAATATAACTGGTAAAATGCCGTTAAAGAAGAAATTAATCAGTGTTCATATCGAGGCCCACTTCAGCGAGAGATATTCTTATCCGTAGCAGTGTGGAGGAGTAGCGGACGGTGACAGGATTAATTGACTTGGGTAACGCAGAGAAGGATATTATAGAGGGAAAGAATCATCACATGGTATAGTATACTGTGCTATGTAGACAGAGCCGGCTACAGAATGCAGCAAAGAGTCGCTTCCATGTTCCGCAAAGTATATTATCACATAACATGATACAACTAGTCATGCCAAACAACAAATCGTCATGATATGTTTTACGCAGCGAGCTAGGACTAGTCGTCAGCGGTCAAACTTCGAGTCGAACTTAATCTAGTCATATGTCTGTATCGAACCTAGCAGCATCTACCATGCATCTTGTCGTTTTATCTCAACATTACTCATCGTCGCTAAACAGGCGAATTATTGGGCGTGCGCTTATCAAAGTGCGCTTATTCTGAGCGGAGCGATGAAAATTGGTTGCAAATCATTCGCTGTGCGCAAGATCCGCCGAAACGCCTGTCATATTACATAGTTGGGTGATTCCTTCCACAGTCCCCGTTAATGTTCAAGAACTCGTTTCAATCGGGCTTCCTATCGGTCCTGTACTCGGTGGGCAGTAAGCCCCTCCAGATTTGGGCTGATCAAGTTAGGAATGGTCACATCAAACGCCTCACCGATTCGGATATACAATCAAGTGTAGGTTAACGGGCATCAGGCAAACGTTGAAATGCCCTTTTCAGGTGTTGGAGATCATGGGGACGAATGTCGCTACTACGTTTATTCGATGCCCGCTTGATCCGAAGAGAACTCTGGGCATCAAATTACCATTCTTGGTTATGATAATTAAGAACGTAGGCCACCACCTTGCTCCTGAAGGTGGACGTTAATCATTTTCATTCTCAGTTGAAGAAGTACTTTACCTTTGAAGTTGCCGTGCTCGACGATAAGGGCATTCGCCGGAGATTCCGAGCATCTAATTATCAGAGGACTACTCGAGTGAAGCCTTTCATCTGCACGATGCCGATGAGACTCGACGAGGGCTGGAATCAGATTCAAGTTAGCTGTTATATGACCTATTATATGTGATTGCTTCCTCAGTTCAACCTGTCTGACTTTACCCGAAGGGCGTATGGTACCAATTACATCGAGACTCTGGCTATCCAGCTCCACGCTAATTGTCGCATCAGGAGGGTTTACTTTTCGGACCGACTTTACAGGTATTCCTTTTCTCGTCTGACTCAGTGCTCTCCGATGATTGTTATTTCAGTGAGGAGGAGTTGCCACCAGAGTTCAAGCTCTTCCTACCCGTCCAAAAGTCAATCCCCAATGCGGCTGCCGGTTCCCCTCAAGCTACCATAGCTACCCCTCCCCCTCCTCCACCTGCTGCCCATGCTGTAGCAGCACAATAGACGATATGCTAAGGTCTGCCTGTGGGAGTATTTAGTGTAAGTCCATGGAATATCGTACTGATCGTGGACTAGAGACTGAGATAATCGATTGTACTATCATTGCTGTTGTGTTGTTAAGTTCGTACAGAGGCGATCAGCTCTATTCCCTATGGGATCCTTCTAGATATCGGTATGATCGATGGGATCTCTCTCGAGTAGCACAAGTTTTAGAATGGGTAGTGGGGTATTGTCCCTTCGCGACAAATCATAGTTGCTCGAGTGCCGTTCCTTCTCATTATTGAACAGCACTCGAGCCGTTCTCAATAGGTCATCTTATCCTATTCGTGGAAGGTGAGGGATTCATCGAGTTGTTCCGTACCAAAGTTATACCATAGGCTTAGCGTTTTCCAGGACTCGTTTCCGGTTAGAGTTGTGACACGCTGGGATGCTTCGTGAGGTTCCGATCATTACGACTGTTGGAGATATTCCGTTAGGGTTGCTACCGGCATCTCGGGTATACCATTGAAAGGCTGCCCGTGATAGCTCATGTTCAAGCTCCAAGCTGAATTCGAGACTTTCCCCTCTGACGGGCGGTAGTGAATCAAACCTCCTTTCCCCATTGGGCGACCCGTGGGACGATTCTCCCGATTCGAATGTTCGTTTCTCTGTTCATTCAATTAGGGCCATGTTCCATTTGGAAGATTGTTGTGTTGCTCCACTGAGTTAACTCAAGTCGAATTCCCACTAAGAACTGCCCTCAACGAGAGCCAAAGAAAGCTTATCAGCCAATACAATGCAGGTAGTTGATACCCAATCATCTGCCCAACTTTGACAGGGTGCTCGAGGGGCTTCTGTTTCGTCAATGGACTTCCCAAGAAGCCTCATGACGACAGGGACGGCGCCCAGAGGGAGGAGCTCGAGTTCAACCACTTCCCGAAGGATACGCCTAGCCAACGGTGCAGTATGACGGGCCGCAGTTACCTCGTTGATCAACGGTTGAACTAATTTGTGTACAAATGGAGGAAGACCCAACCATAGGGGTGGGTCCACAACGATTGACAGGATCAACACCAAAAAAGGAATTCGTGAACAGTCGCTTTTGGAGACGATGACGTTTAAAGCGGCTTCTTGAACGAGGGAATCTCGAGCCTCCTCAGAGAGAGCGCGAAGGGTCACCCAGAGCGTAACAGCACTAACGACGACGTGAGCTGGGCAAGGGTCTTTCTCTGAGTTCATAGCGACCGTCTCACAAGCGGGGACGAGTGAGGCTTGAATGAGTCCAGCATCGATTCGACTTCCCGAATTGAATCCAACCAGGAGGAGCTGAGCCCATTGGATGAACCATTGAGCTCGCTCTGTATCCTCAATAGGGGGTACCACAGGCAGAGTAGAGGACGATGAAGGGAGAGCAGAAATCGACAACAAATAGGCGGTGCCGTGAACTCGTGATTCAGACATCTCAGCAAGAGCTATGACGTATGGATCAGGATCAGCACAATGATGGAAGGAGGCTTGGGTGCACACCTTGAGCAGTACAGGGATCACAGGGCTGAGCACCTCGTTACCACTCGAGCAAAGGCGTCTGGCAATGTCATGAACACACGACCTCAACATTGATACCACTATACGGCTCTGTGTCGCGTCGGTCGAGCCGTTCATAAGGCAATGGCTAAGTAGATGGAGCAGACCATCGCAGATTGAAGCGTTCGTGAACGTAGCAGATGAAAGAGCTGTAGAGGATAGAGCCTTGATAATAGCCGGACAATTGGCACTCAAGCCAAGGCTCACCCCCGGTACTGTTGCTATCAGCTTCCTCATTGCGTGTATGAGTTGTTCTGATTCCTGCTCAATTGAGCATGCTCCTCGATGTAAACACCGAGAGGCGACTTCAACTATACGACGATCACGTTCGAGCTCAGGCTTGCGGCTTATCAATTCAATCATCACGTCCATCAGTCTACGACAGGTCAGAGCATCAACGCCGTCAACGTCAGCGGCCAAAAACACAATAGTGTCAATGATCACTTCAGTGCTGTGTAAAGTGCATTCCTCGGCCTCCCACGAGAAGCTCGTGCTTGACAATAGCTCAATAAGACAGGCTCCCTGTGGCGATTGATCGACTGATGCATGCAGGCTCGCCAATAACAGAGCGACATTGAAATCCATCTCCGATCTGTTGAAACTACCAGTAGGAGCCAGAAGGGCCTCAATATGGCCACCACACTCGTAGACATTGAAGAACAGCCATGCGAGCAGACACACAGCTACGCTCCTATCTAGCTGTGGGGACATGGCCAGAGCCAGCTGCCAGTGAGTGGCAGTAGGAAGGCGAGATACGCCTTCCAGGGACGATGACAATAGCCCGGCAGGTAGGGAGCCGGTGAGAACTAACTTAGCGAGTCGGCCACCACCGTCTACACTCAGAATAGCAAGTCGTAGTTCTGGAGAGTTTATGAACAGTTTTCGGATCTCCGGACAAATGTTGTTGTCGCTCAACTGTTCGACGAGTTTAGCACAGAGAGCAACGCCCTCCTTAACAGAGCGGGCGTTAGCCGAGGCCTCGAGTAGAGTATGGACCACTTTAATTCCCTCATCTGGGGGAAGGGAGGGATGAAGATCAATCGCTGCTCCGAGACAGGGCATGACTAAGGCGATGTCAATACCGCTGCGGACTGAATCAACAACACTAATGAGCAGCTCCGTCGCATCGACAGGACTGTTGAGGAGGCTACAGCAATCAGCAGCCATCTGGAGGATCCTGTGGCTCCTCGGAAGATGATTCATACGAGCCAGGGCAGCGCCAGCACGTATC
>NW_003210257.1:0-998 GCF_000006405.1 Perkinsus marinus ATCC 50983 | reverse complement strand
TCGAAGTTGGCGAGGTCACACTCCATGACATCAGCTTGTTCTCCAAGTACACGACGACCTTTCTCAACGTTACGAACGGCGGCAACAACATGCCAACCGTCCTGCATAAGAGCCTTGGCGGCTTCCATACCAACGCCTGCCGATGCACCAGTGATCAGAATCGTACCGCGAGTATTATTCCTATCTGTAGCTGCAGCCATTAACAACAGAGTATGCCTACGAAGGGATGACAACTACGTTAGACATCAATGATATCTATAAGTGTCCAGACCGGAATGATTTACAATACTAGCCTATGAGGTGCTGCAATCATGTACTGCTTCACAGAACATTTTCGTAGAAATGCGTCTCAAGTTATCGATCACAATGGCGTCCGCGTTACATTCGACTACAAATGTTTCTGTAACATCGCGGCGCTGCAGTTATGACCTTCCTCCCAAGACACCCAATCCGACATAATCACATACCATTTTCGCCTATGGATGTAATTTCAAAAATTCCAATGTTCCAATCGTGCGCATCATCTGAAACTTGTCTTCGACTCGCGTGCTTGGTAGCTCCGTTTTGCTACTTTTCTGATGTCCTCTACCACTACTCCCGTTGAGAAGTGGAATTCCCGATTTGCCGGGGCCGTCCCCCACAACACTGACTACTATCTGAAGTGCCTGGCTGGCGGCGCTTTGGCCTGCGGCACGACCCATACTATGATGACCCCTATTGATGTCGTTAAAGTGAACATGCAAGTGAACCCTTCTAAGTACCGTGGCCTTTTGTCGGGTCTTGGGACTCTGACAGCCGAGGAGGGTATCCGTTCCGGTGCCCTAAAGGGCGCTGCTCCCACATGCATTGGGTACAGTTTCCAGGGTATGTTCAAGTTCGGTCTGAACGAAGTCTTCAAGGACCAGTACAACACTCTCGTTGGCGAGGAAAACTCCATCAAGTATCGTGGTCTCATCTGGGCCGCTGCTGCTGCCAGCGCTGAGTTTTTCGCTGATGTT
>NW_003203816.1:0-1340 GCF_000006405.1 Perkinsus marinus ATCC 50983 | reverse complement strand
ATCTTCCGAGTGCGCTATTGAGTGTGGGAAGATATGTGTCAGATGCGAAACGAAGGAAGATCCATCAGTTGAAGACTCAACAGAGGGAAGAGATGAAGGATAAGGAATCGAAGTGAGAATCTTTGTTGGCGTGAAAATCTTCGCGGTGCGTATTGTTCTTAACATATATATAAATGGAGTTTCACCCTAGTGATATGGAAAACACTAGTGAAGAATATCTTTAACGACTACTGCATATCACCGCGAGTATCGTGTTTTTCACCGAGTTTTACGCCACTTCGCGAAAAACGGGTGAAACTCCAATACTATGTGACATATTATTTTTCAAATCATATATGAACATGTGTAATAAACGTATAAAATTTATGCGTTTCTTTATGAATTTGAACAGTTTTATGAGAAACAGTTGACAGAAATTATGGGGGAATTCAGTGATTGTAGTTTGTGTTTAGATATGATACCAAATTTGGTAGATTTTTTTGTGAGGAATTTTAAGCGAGTATTAGTTTTACGCCGATATGAATTGTAGTTAGTATAATCGTTGAAAAGAGTTAGAATTGCGTATCGTGAACTCTGAGTCTGTTCCGCTGTATTGTCGGTTGATGAGAGACGATTCACTGCTGACTTGAACTTGTTGCGGTGCTCTATAGACCTCTCCTGGGTTTCAACAGCAACCCCAGGATCAAGTTTAAGATGTTAAATTCAATTCTGAAGCTCAGGAGAGGTTTAATGAAAGTTATGGTGGGCGAGCGAGATTTTCGTTTGGTATTCAGGCAGTCGCAGATGTCGTGGCAGAAGTTTGCGAAAAAGCAGTCACATCGAGCGCATAAGCACAATTATATACAGACTTCTAACGTTCGTAAACCACTGGGAAAGTGATGAGAAAGTATCATATGGTATCTTGGGTTACTCTGTGTTGGATACGAAGTAGGCCCGAAAATGTGTCACGGTGCGATGGTGGGATTAGTCGTGGGGAAAGTAGGCCGTGAGATCCGATCCTTTTGTATGGGGCCAATTGTGTCTTGATGATGCGATTTATAGGTTTCGTTTCGTGGGAAAATATGCACATGGTCGGCGATAATATGAAAAGCGTGAGGGAATTTTGGGGAATTCTCATGGGTTTCTGTGCACTTCTACCTCAAGTCGTGCGCAAACTCCTATAATTAGTGAGGAAACTCCTGAGATCAGTTGAGGAAAGCGGGCGTATATTCCTCCGACACTGGAAGGGGGAGTGCGCATCCGAAAGATTTACGGAGTTTCAGATATTCTGAGCCGTTTCATTCTCCCAGAATTTATAATAGGGATGAACTAAGTTCAGAAATTTCGCTGTGTTGTATCCC
>NW_003212643.1:0-1010 GCF_000006405.1 Perkinsus marinus ATCC 50983 | reverse complement strand
TTACGCTCCAATCCCAAGGGAACGCGACTCGTTAGAACGCAGACCGTACGTGACAAACGGCGAACGACTCACGGGATTCTCACCCTCTATGACGCTCTTTCCAAGAGACTTTCGTCCGCGATGCCACTGGTACTGCCTTCAAGCCACATTTCAGAACCACAAGTGATTCCGATTTGGCACTGAGCTGATCCCTGTTCATTCGCCATTACTAAGGGAATCCTAGTTAGTTTCTTTTCCTCCGCTTACTTATATGCTTAAATTCAGCGGGTAATCTCACACACATCAGGCCTTCTAATGATGACATATTGCCATGGTGCAAACCGACAAGCGTGTTATGATATATAATAATCTCGCGACCAGACTGAACGCGTGATTCAAACACTTCTCTGCATTTATCAATAGATTTGACGTAATGCGTTGAAGAGAAGAATCGCGTGATCAAGGAACACGTGATATCACCACAACACAGTCGAGTTTGCGAGTACCTCTAGAGATACTCACAGGCGCAAGCCTCCTTTCGGAGGGGCTACAATACGAGATTATAGCCTTGCAAATTAATACGCCTGCCTTCACAAGCGCACATAACGAACCACCTCCGAAGAGTTAGTTCAAGCGGGATACAAAGCATTGAGTTGCGTTAACAACAAAATGTTTGTATCGGGAAGAAGAGCGACACTGATATGTATGTACAAAGAGGAAAGATCCCCTTTGTGCAGTATGCGTTGAGATTTCTACTGGTTCACGGAATTCTGCAAATCGCAGTGCTTATCGCACTTCGCTGCGTCCTTCATCGATTCTCGAGCCGAGGCATCCATCGTTGAGAGTTTGGAATTTCGTTTTGAAATACCAAAATCCAAAATTGGATTTGGATACTATGACTAGTACAATGGTTCATAGGAATTAATCACCTTAACAAGTTAAGGTGGGGGGATCCAAACAAAGCGGGGATCCCATCTCGCAACTCTCTAGCAAAAGAGCAAGAGAGAGCGAGACCGCTGGTTCTCAGAGAA
>NW_003207069.1:0-1092 GCF_000006405.1 Perkinsus marinus ATCC 50983 | reverse complement strand
AACGGACATACGCCTCCCTCACGACACAATGTGCAGTTGTGCTGGCCGTGATAGGGATTAAATGTCCCCGCAGGACATTCAGTGGGTTCGAATTGCCCAGGCATCGGTCCACATCTGAACCGAGGGGTACACACTATCCCAGCTGAACGAGGGACAGGACAGTACTTCCCAGGTGGGCAAGCACCAGCACCATAAGGCATGGCACTCCCTGGTGGGCAGAAGAAACCTTGTGAGCAAGGTTGTGGGGTACTCAAATTGCCCGGGGACGATCGCAGTGCAAGAGTACCCGGATAACAGTGCAGTCCTCTCGGGCATAGTTTAGGGGCGTTCAGTCCGGCAGTATTGATATTAGGATTATTGGATTCAACAAGAGTGGTCACCACAGGGGCCTCTGAACCCGTGGCAGTTCCTTCTAAGCAAATGAAGCCAGCTGGACAACGCTTGTACGGAGTCATCAGCCCTTCCTCGTCACACACCCATCCAGCTGGGCAAATCACAGGTCTCTCCATCCTCACACGAGGGCAATAATATCCCTTAGGGCATTCAAGGCACTGTCTGCTGCCAACCCTAGGCTGATAGCTTCCTGGAGGGCAGGGCAATGGGTGGCTCAGACCGAATTCCTCGCACATGTGGCCTGCAGGGCATGACCGAATTTGCGATGTGAACGTCAGTTCGCCCGTGTGGTGAGTTGTGAATCCTGGTGGGCTCATACTGTAGAAAGTGAACGTCGCGTAGGAAAGACTCCAGTCGATGCCGTTCAAAGTGATGCGTATCTTAGCTCGCCGATTCAAAGCATCGGCTGTCCTCGCGTCCCACATGTCCGGCACTGGACAAAGGACTTGCGTGCTCGATACCACGACTGGTCGAGCCACTGTAGGGTCCACATGAACCCAATCAAAAGAGCAAAGGAGATTCGAAGTCTTCACAAAGGGCCCACCATTTACCGAGACCAGCCCACCTCCGTGGATGTTGCCCTCTCGCGGTGACACACTGTAAACGGCAACGGGCAAGTGGAACGTATAGTATCTGAACAGCTATCAATGGACTCCATCAGTGATAACGTATCATATCAACAGTGTGGGGAAAAATGCA
>NW_003203524.1:0-4189 GCF_000006405.1 Perkinsus marinus ATCC 50983 | reverse complement strand
CGGGATCCCAGCCGAGCCCGCGCCGCTTCTCGTTGCGTGAAGTAGGAGCTTTCCATTTGGGACCACCCCTTTTCTCAGGTCATTGAGATTGCTGAGGAAGGAGTCGGAATATGGAGTACCAACGAAAAAGTTGATGGCAGCATCTATCCGTGGTCGTCTCGAGCTCGGCTCATCGTGTCGAGAATAGTAACAGATCAATACTGCCGCTATGAGGGCTGCGTCCATAGAGTAGTAGTTCTCTAACTCCGACACAAACTCTCGTAAGGCCTTCAGGAATGCCGTCCCCTGGCTCTCCGATAAGGACTTGTCCCAGCCTTTAGCAACATATCTGCTTAGACTCCACGGTGACTTGGACCACGTCCACCATCTGATGTCCTCGTAACCACGCCATTGGGCATACTGAGTTGCCGCCAGGATCTGGTTGATCATAGACTCCTCACGGCGAGCATAACCCACGGGATTCAGGACCGACTCCAGCAGTTTGCGGGCCGAAAGTCGTTGGTGTGTAGCCTCCAAGGATCCCTCTTTGATGACGACGCCCTCGTCAATATCCTCGACCCTATCTCTGTCCCCAGTATTGGCCGATTGGTACTCCTGGGCCTCAGAGCTCTCCGCTTGTGGTAGGTTCTCCTCCTCAGCGGTACCCAGTCTCTCCTCGGAATCTTCCGACGGTGGTGGTGCAGGTCTGGATGAGGTCCTCCGGGGAAATGACAACTAACATGGATATTCGTATTAGGACGGACTGATAATAGGTTGGACTATACGACTATGACGCGAGCACAATGAACGGAACATAGCGAATTGTGATCGTAAAAAGCGCTCGTCTTGATAATCGATAACGTTCAAGACGGATAGTATCAACAGTACTACCGTAGTACTACTACGACTAGACGAGGGCCCCCATTTCAAACGCCCCGCCCTCTGTACAGTAGCCTGGCCTACGTCGCCGTTCTAGTCGGGTGGCTTGACGATGGCCATCAACCACACTGGACTACACCGTTTCGGTACTATATACATCTTCAGAAGATGCCTCAACCCGAACTTGAGGAGCCTCACCATACTACGCAGACAATGATGCAATCGCAAGCTTACCACCCAGTACAGCCGGCTAGGAACGCAACGTGATACTGAACTAAAAACACTTCAATTGAATGATTGGCCGCGAAGTTGAGTGATAGCTCGTCAACTTCATACCATTCAGCTGGGACTTGTTGCCGGTAACGGGATCGTGAGGAAACGCGACACAGTGTCTGCTATCGAGTTCCGCTCCCGTTGTTTATAAGTACACTCAATCTGGCAGCGCGAGAACCCCACCGGCATCACTATCTCGTTGAGAGAAGCCGACCTGGCCTTGAGCTTGCGTAGGACACCCCTTGTGGCCGAATTATTCGTGAGGCAGTGTACGTATCCCACACGCTGCCGACCATACTCCAGAACTTTGAGAGCGACTCCGACGACTGCTAATTCCAATAAATTGATGTCACCTGCCAGAAACTTGGCTCGTGCCTGCCCGAGCAGGGGTGAAGCACCCCACCATTTCACCAACAGCGACCACAGCTCATCGTCATCTGTATCGTTAATATTGAACCACCATGTCTTGTCTCTCGCGCTCAATAGAAAAAGCACACTCGCCATCCCCCCTAAGCAAGCATCAGTGCGAACACACCACGTCGGAATACCAGAACCCGGAACCGTAGTGTCTGGACTGGCCACATACAGTATGCTGCATTGTCCATGTTCCCCGAACAAATCACCCAAAGAGCGTAATTTCCCACTCTCTCCTCCGAAGTCGACAAGGTTCGTAGATTATGCTTTGCTGCCACCGCTGTTAATTCCCTAATCACATTCAGCTCCCGGGCTAGAGGTCTCGCTATCTGAGCCGCCCATGATAAACGCCCCTCTAGCCGGTTGAGAACCTTGACCGACTTGAAAGCACAAAACAGCTCAATCCCCTCACAAATTTGTTCGATCTTGACTGATGAGCTCGAAAGATAATGCTATCCCCCTCTCCATTCAGTGCTGTCTCGATATCCAGAATAATAGCTCCCTCCGCACCGGAGATCCGCTGGTATTTTCACCTTCTTGAATGAAATGGGTAACCCTACCATTACCATACCAACAACGTGAGGCATGCAGCAAACTGCGCATGTCTCGGCAGTGCCGAGGCGGCACAGATGCAGACACATCATCCACATATAGCATCGAGCGAAATCATAAGCGAAACTCTCCTCATCTGACTTTCTTAGTCGTCCGATCCAATCGACTTAAACCGTTCCGGCAAATCTAGGATCGCTAGCGCTACCGCTAGCAGCCGCTTCGTAACTCTGAAGCCAACCGCCGCTCCTCTACAGAATATGTTTTGGACTAGTGATCAGTCCGAAACAGCAAAGCGAACCTCATTAGCTACCTTCACATGTGGCCGCCATTTGTTAGCCATTTCAGTCTGGCCTTCCCTGTCCGCTGCCATGAAGCGCGAAATGAAGTCTTCATGCTCCCTCATAAAGTCTCGGACAGTCTCGCGCAGTATTCCGACAATACTCAACACTCCCTGCCAATTTTTCTTCTGCAAACGAGAGTCTCGTTACGAGACGTGGTCCCGCTGCGTCACCCATGGTGCCCCGGCACCATCTCTGCGTTCGTTGGTCGGGACAGCCCCTTTCAGCGCCTCCAACTCAATTTGCCACGAATGCGACGCCTTCGTCATTCTTCGAGCATTCCGGCGTTTTTCTTGTGCTGCCGACCTTGCGTGAGGCATAATATCCACACACAAGACTACTAAAGAGGAACATTGTTTGCCGCTAAGCCGATATGAAACAACCGATATAAGCGACCGTTCGCTCATGCGTAACTAAAGAATCTCATAGCTCCGAAACAATCCTGCTGAGAGTCTACGGATAGCCTTACTTTTGCAGCGCATACAATCTCTCTTATCCGTGCAGCGGACTTCGCTGCCTCATCTTTCAGCCGCTCTTCAGTATATATGTTAATCATTCCATCCTGTCTCCAATGGAGACTCTCCATCGAGCTGCCGTCTTGATGACCTCTCTGGGGACAGCGGCTTGACCTTCACACTGTGCCCCTGTACGGCGACACCACCTCCAGCGAAGAATAGTAGATTAGGTAAATCAGTGTCTCCCATTCCCACAGGGGAGGACGATTGAAATTCTTCGCCGCTTGTGAAAACGACTTCCAGCTTACCAAAATCTCAAGTGGAGGTGTTTTAGAGGCTTTGAAGTACAATAACTTGTGAGCTGCACTGTGCAGCCTGCACACCACAGCCCCCCCGCGGAGCGGTCGGACTCTGTCAGATCACAAGCAGCCTCTATTTCCCCTTTTGTTACATTTCGTTACTCCCAAATGCACCCTAACCCGTACGCCTGTTTGGTCTGTTGCCACAGATGATACATTCTCCATCTTAATCGATAGTAGCTCCCCAACGCGGAGGCTTGATGACATTCCCATGATCACCACACAGACATGTACGTGCTGTCATAAAGAACCCGTACGCCCCCGCTATTGACAGACCCTTGGGTTAGCCTTTGAATCAAAGGATCAAAAGTCTTGATCCATACGGACTCGTTGTTGAGGCCTGGCACCAGCTTCGGTTTGCTCGTTTCCCCCACTTTATAGGTACGGACTCCGTACTACGGAGTTGTATACACCCAAGTGGATCTTTGCAATTTTCTCAGCTAGCTGTGGTAGTTATGTAACCACCTCGGAAAGTATAACACCGAACATTAAGAAAGCCTTCGAGTTCAAGACCTGGATAGTGTTTCTGGATCCAGCGGCCTTGTCGTTAACCCCGGGTTCTTTTCAGAGCTCCAACCACTCTGGCCTTGATTACTTGGTGTGACATCTGGTCATATCCCGTGGTACTGTCACTGCTGGAGGTACCAGCACTACTCGCCGCAGTACCTTCTCTCCCCGCAGCACCTGAATGCTTAGCAGTATTCGGAGCCTCGCTAAAGGTCATCTCCGTTACCCCGTTACCAGCTCTTACGTCACCAACTAACTCTTGTCACCAATACGTTTCTAGTATCTCTGTACTCGTAGATGCCCTTCAATCACCCAACTCTATACCTTGAAGCTGGCCAACACTTTAACTATGGTGGGAGCTAGATCCGGGGTGGCGATAAACGTAGCCTGACTTATCTCCATCTGTTATGAGGGGAAAAAAGGGGGGAAATGT
>NW_003204076.1:0-5345 GCF_000006405.1 Perkinsus marinus ATCC 50983 | reverse complement strand
AACAGCCGAAGGTTGAGTCGCCACCAAGTTCGCCGAAGAATAAGGCGCCCAAGGTTGTGATATCCGAGGGAAGCAGTGGAGAGGTGAAACCGAAAGTCGATGAACCAAAGAGGGTTGCTGAGGATAAGCCTCAGGAGCAAACAGTAGTAGTGGGCTTAGATATTTCACTCAAGTGGTCGGAAGTTTCGTAATATTATCAGGGAACAACCGAGAGCAGCCCGTTTGGTCGAAGCACGCTTGCCCGAAGTTCACTTAGGTCCTCCTTCAGGGTAGGCAGGCTCCATCGCCTCATCACGCATGTTGGCTAGGTGACTATGCAGTATCGCTCTGGTGTTGTTCTCCTCAGCGACCAGGATTAAGAGGTCTTAAGGATCTGGCAAAGGAACAGAAGGAGCTAGAGAAGGAAGGAGATGGACTCCTTCACTAGCTAGCGTCATCGGAACGATATCGGGTTGATGATAACAGTGTATAGCCGTTCTCCTTGTGCATACTACACTACTGTTCATGTTGATGTTACTGATGTTGCTGGACTCAAAAATGGTTGTGTTCTTCATACGTTGCTAGCGATGGAGCGCTAGTGTTCGTGGGAACCGCCTTCTGTTATTTGGCTAGCCAATACAGTCTAATCGCTCTACAGCATATGTTCTCGAGTACATCCAACTTTACTTGATGTTATCGATGTGAAAATGAACCATTGGTCGCAAACAAAATTTTCAAAATCATTTGCACCTCTAGTATCAGCTCATTGATGATTCATTGATCATGATATCTTGGTGCCCGCTTATCATTTTCTTGATCGTATTGGTTGTCATTTTCAGAAGTTGTGGATGCGATTGAGGTAGGTTCTTTCTGCTGTTCTTCATGCTTCTTCCTGATCTTTTCCGTGAAGGTCCTTCATTGTTTGTTCGTTGTTTCACTCGTTTGTTGACCTAGTAGCCCTTCATTGAAGGGCTAGGTCGACAAACGAGTGAGCGGTTCGTGTAGTGGTCGATTAGAATTCAGTTATCATTTAGTTAATGGGGACTTTCCTCAACCCGCCCACCCGCATCCTGTTGGTTTGGCAGACATCAACAGTCGAGTGAGAGTCATCAGCCAGGATCTCTGGCCCAGAAAGCACCGAGTTGACTCTCTGAGGCAGAGAAGTACGTAATCTCGCTGCTACCTATGCGGAGCGAAGTATCCACCGTTGAAAATTTCGGAAAGTTTCTCGACAGAATTTAGGAGTTGAAACTTTCGAATCTCACAAATTCTGTAGATCTCACAGAAAGACTATGTTGCCCCGTAGCACGATTGCTGTTCAACTCAACTCAATTACAACAAGTTTGGCAAATTCATTCAAGAGAATGGTGGTAGACAAGACGAAGACGAGTCAAACAGACAACTTAGCACTTAGTGATAGTGGTGTCAAGGAGGAAACCGATCTTGATATGAACGGAATCGGGACTGATGATGGTGGCATCAATTTTCTTGATGTGGAACTGTTGCATCAATTTGGCAAGCATAGGATCGTAGTTAGAGAACTCGATATCATCACCATCAACGGTGTAATCAGCGCCAGAAGACATACCCATCACATTGATGGTAGCGCGGCCATTAGAGGCAAAGTCAACAGTGAAACTCTGGCCCATCATGCTACCGCAGTAATGACCACCGAATGCAGGAGAAGCAGCAGTAGTAGTGGTCGCTTTAGTGGTCGTCGTAGTCGTAGTGGTTGCTCTAGTTGTGGTAGTAGTCGTAGTGGTGGCTTTAGGAGTGGTGGCAGTAGTCGTAGTGGTCGCTCTAGTTGTGGTAGCAGTAGTCGTAGTTGTCACTCTAGTTGTGGTAGCAGTAGTCGTAGTGATAGGACCGACGGTGTTAGAGGTGGTCTCCACAGGGGTGGTTGTCACGGCCTGAGCGGTAGTCGTTGGAGCAGCCGTGGTATTAACCTCAGTAGCGGTAGTCGCAATAGAAGCACTAGTAGTAGACGCTGACTTGGTTGCGGGAACCGCTGTGGTGAGAGGAGATTCAGTGGGCTCAGCGGTGGTCACATGACCCATGGAACAGGGTACGGCCTCGCCGACGCAGCTAACATCACCAGGCTGGAAGCAATAGGAGCCGTCAGTTCTTCTGACGAGACCGAAGCAAATAGAAGGTGTCATCCAACCCTTGCAGTATGAACCATACTTGGACCCGCGGCATCCATCGACCTCCGAGCACATCTGTGAGCAAGCATCCTCAGTGGCAGTGGCCACAGCAACGGCACTGGCAACAACTACAGCAGTAGAAACAGCAAAACGCATTGGGAAAATTTGAGATCAATTTCGAAAAACTGCAAATGCTCGAGGAGGTATATGAGTGATGCACTATAAACTAACCTCACATTACATACAGTTATCACAACCTGAATTCACTTTGATCCGAATTGATAGTCTATAGAGACTACTAGCTTTAGCTGTACTATACCTAAAGATACTGTCCCAGGCGTTGTGCTGTAGTTATCACTAAATTAGTCATGGTCTGTCGGCCGTCTGCAGATCGTTGAATTGGTAATGAGATTTCAAATCGTGGTCATCCTTTTGAGCGAGCACCAAACTGTCTCATCATAGCATCCATTTCGCTAGGCTTAATCCTCTGTTCTTCCACCAGCTAATGACAGCAACACGTGAAGCCATCGATGGTCGAGAGGATGATGCCTCGTCAATGCAGAGTGTCCTGCAGGATCAGACCCTCCATCTCATGAAAGTGCTGAAGGATCAAAACTTGACCATAGAAGAGGCTAGGTTGGCACTATTGCTGGTGGAGGAGTTTACTGATAGGGTCGGGTGTGAGCCTCCTGAAGATGAGGAGGTCTATATCCAGTATGAGCTGCTGCTGGCATCTAGTTCGGTCGCGTACAACGTGGCGGTCCTTAGATATTGGATTGACCACTACCAGAATAAAAGAGCGCCCATGAAGGAGGAGCCGGAGTGTAGAGTGCCAGAACGAATTGACAGAAGGACGGGACTTGATCTTGCGTATGGTCTGAAGCGGAAGGATGTCGTTAAGATAGTTTATGGTGTCTTCGCACTACGGAGGGAGGTAAGGAAAGCTCTCGTGCCCTCAAACCGAGTGTTGGAACATGTGTTCAGTTGAGCTGAGTAGCTCCCTTACACCCAAGTAAGGTTTCCAATAATTTGCCGAGAATTTCCTTATTGTCCTAAACACCTGTAGCTGACCTTGTTCGCATTGTCCTAGACTGCTCATAGCCTTCAGCTTGGCGATGATCAGGTCGACTGGTTGGGCCGCCTCCCCCTCCTATCACCGAAACCCTCCCGGAGTATGCAGATGGATGCCGGCCCAAGCGTTACCCCACCGACCGTTGAGCCTGTCCTTAAGCCGATACTAACTGAGGGGAGCTTGACAGCAGCAGCTTTCGGAGGGTCTACAATAGAAGGTCTGAACTCCGTAGGGCTAAATAGTTTTGCGAAGTCGGAGTCCTCAGGAGTTTCAAGGGCGTTGGATCAGTACACTAGGATCATCGACCTCTACATCGCGTGTGAGGGCATTCCTGAGAGGCTCGGCAACGACTGCATTTTGCCTCGATCGAAGCACCAGTGCTTTTTTGAAGGGGAGTCGAAGCTCATTCCAGTCGAGGTGGTCGATTTCTTCAATGCTGTCAATGACAAAACCAAGTGGGGTCTTAAAGGGTGAGCAAGGCGATCATCAAGCATTGGCTAATCGGGTCTTCAGAGTTGAGGAGAGGGAGTTGTCGGACTACCTCTATGACTTCACTAACGGCAACGGTGACGTGGCCTTTCCAGTAGTGGAGGCCTTCGAGAAGCAGCATGGTTACGTCAGTCTGGACGTCTCCTCTCTGTTCCGTTTCTGGGCTGGCCTGACTCCCTACCAGAAATCTTCTTATCGCCTCAGAGGATTGAGTCGGCTGCAGGCATTAGATGTCATAACGAGGATAGCGGAGCGGAGGATTGTGGAAAGAAGGGAGGCTATGGAACTGGAAAAACAGGCGGAGCGAAACCGTCTTGAGAGGTGTGGAGTTCCTGAGGTCTTTATTCAATGACAGCGAACATATATTTCTCCAACATCGCAACGAAGCTCATTGCAATTTTAGAGGAACATATATTTGCTTTCCTGAGCTAAGCGCAGGAGTTTGCTGACTAGTTATAGGAGTTTATATGAAAATTCGGGAAGAAGTGTCCAGAAAACCAACGAGAATTTCCCAGATGTTCATCATGTCAGCAGCACATGTAGTTCACTCTGTGTATATTTTCTCACACTGCTTTATTGTAGGTCCAGACTGAGATACCTCAACACCTTGCCGACCCCGCTATACGAGCTGGCCCGTCCCAAAGGGGCCTCGCTCGGTGTTGAAGCTGATAAGACTGCATTCCGTCTCTTCCAACTACTCCGGAAGATGGGCCCACACGAGTCTGCAGTAGGGGATGCTCTCGAGGAGTATAAGCAAGCACTGGGGCCTTACCATCTCCATGACTACTTCCAGTTGTTGCTCAAGCAAGCCCGAAAGCTCCGGTGAGGACTCATCTCCAACGACTATCTGAATGGTCTTTTGTATAGGCTTATATCCACCATCGACTCTCCTAGTGGGCGCCTGCCTTTGACCCGGAGTGCCGATGGGGACCAGGAGCGGCTGGTGGGGCTACATCGAGCACTCGAGCAATATGCTGCACTGAAACGGAGGGTGTATACTCTAGTGAACCACGCTGTGTCGAGGAGCCGAGACCTCTACCAAGTCTCGACCGACCGCTTTCTTGAAGGACTATTTGTGGACCTATGCCACGCCTTAGGGATAGAACGGGTGTGTGATCTCTTCGGGTGTCCTCAACTGGACCCGTCTATGGCTGTACGGGCGAGCGATGTTGATGTTAATGTGCGGCATGACGGTCTAGTCTGGGTCGATCTGAAAAGGAGTATGACCATAGTGGAAGTGAAGGTGGTTGGCGCCGTGTTTGATGTTATGACGGAGGATAAGATAATCGGGCGAAGCGATGCTGAGGGAAGAGCAAGGCTTCTAGCTTACGAGAGGTCATTGATTTTGAGGCCGATTAAGACCGTGGGGGACGGATTTTCGTGGCGCAGTGAAGGAGTGAAAGTGTTGAGGGTCCGGAAGATGGCTCCGCCTCAGCTGGGTCAATATTGTAGGGATCTCCTCATGAAACGGGTATGGCCATTGCCGCATCGACGCTGTTGTGCTGTAACTGTTATTGTTAGATACAATCCAACAGAAGATGGGCCCTAAGCCGACAGGGGTTGGACTTCTGGGCCCCGCTGGGCCAGCAGTCTATTGGTAGATATAGCTTCAACAATAAGATCCACATGAGTTCCGAGACTAGTCGAGCTGGTCAGTACGA
>NW_003215649.1:0-1696 GCF_000006405.1 Perkinsus marinus ATCC 50983 | reverse complement strand
TCTCACACCCATACCACACCATCATCATCTTCGATGTCCCAGCGACCGATCTATACTGCAATACTACGTAAGGTGACCGACAGACTCAAGCCAACGCTCATCAACATCATTGACGACTCGGCCAAGCATGCTTCACATGCTCCTATGAGGGTACGTGGTCATTATCCTATAAGCATTATCATGGTTGTCCTCTTCTCAGGGCAGTGGTCGACTGGAGACGCATTTCCGAGTTGAAGTCGTGTCTGATGAGTTCAAAGGGCTCAATCGAGTACAGCGTCAGAAGTAGGCCAACGATCAGTGGGATCAACTTCCTCGCGAGTTTTTACTCCGTCAACATCCACATCGTGAGATTTCCTCACCTCGTGTTCGCAGTGTCCTCGTGTGAATCAGTATTCATTTGCGTATGCCTAAATCGATGGCTGTTGTCTGAGATTTTTTCTGGTGGAGTTTCGTAGCGTCATTGATATACATTACAATAGATCGTCGTGTTGGGTCACTCCGCCTTGATTTTACGGGGGCTTCCCTGATGTTGCGGCTGATGGTGCAATCGCGCAAGTCGTTGACGAACCGATAGATCAACACATGTATTTCTCCTTCTCAGATTAATGTACTCGATACTGTCCGACGAGATGGACTCTAATCCGGGTGGTACCGTGCATGCATTAAGTATGTCGTGCAAGACTCCTGATGAGGTTAAGACCGATAAGAGCTGATTGTCACTAATAACTGCAATCATTCGTTTCTAGGCTATCACCTCTTGAGTTCTTCAACCCGTGGTGAACTTCATTGACTTACATGCCTAGTCAGTATTCCAGGTTTCGCAGTTATTGTCAGAAGAGCACTGCTCTCCAGGATGGGACTTGCCACCATACTGCTGCAGGGATGTATTGTGTGTGCTGTCTCCCTCTCGATGATGTGCGGACGATGGTTCGGACATGGAAAGGGGATGGCCCGTAGGTTTGTTTTTTCACGACTTCGCCGAGCATGCTCTATTAAACTTCAATAATCAAAGCCTCTACCACGGTTATTATAAGTATTTGTTTTGGCAGATTCAGCTACAACTGCTGTTGCTTGCCACGGTTCAGAGAGAAGTGTAAAAGTAACCGAGGGCAGAATTGAGGCAACCCAGCCTCAGGTAGCCCAGATGGTAGCATATGGCGCACCGGAGCATCTCAGCTCTATGGAATTCTCATAAGCCACATCATCCTAGTCAGAATAGTCACAACACTCTTGTCATCCACACATTCGCCGTCGCCGCTTATTAAGCGAGCTAAAGGTTATTGGCCTCAGCTGCAGCGGATGTTCGTTCATTCAGCAGCTTCGTATCATCGAATGTTACAGCATATCATCGTAGTGGTGCATTGTTATTATTACATCATTGCAGTTTCGATTGATATTTCTTCTATTCAATAATAATGTCGACTATTATCTCCATTAAGGGCCGTGAGATCCTCGATTCTCGTGGCAACCCGACCGTTGAGGTTGATCTTACCACTAAGGACGGCATGTTCCGCGCTGCCTGCCCCTCTGGTGCTTCCACTGGCGAGTTCGAGGCTCTTGAGCTCCGTGATGGTGATAAGGCCCGTTATCAGGGTAAGGGTGTCCTCAAGGCTGTCGCCAACGTCGAGAAAGTCATTGCCCCCGCTATCATCGGCAAGACGTTACCGATCAGCCGGTATTGATAAGTTTATGGTTG
>NW_003200617.1:0-789 GCF_000006405.1 Perkinsus marinus ATCC 50983 | reverse complement strand
AACACAAAGGGTTTGCATAACTAGTCGTATAAATACAACTGCTATACTAACCTTGGTCTATTGCTGCATCATGCAAATCTTGTATTAGATTTGCGGGTAGGATAAATCCACCCGACTTTCCCACAATGAGCGGGTACTAATACAAAACCCCATGAAAATCAATGATATTTTTCAATATCATGAATCCTTCGAATAAACCGGAATACTCGACGCTGACCGATTTGGCAGCTATCGAATACCCAAAATATATCGAAATGTCAGTCATCCTGATCGCCGCCGGCAGATCAGGAGTGATGTCCAAAAACTCCCAATTTGGGAACTCGGACATCACAACAGTCCTTTCGCAAGAATCAGCCACCCACAATTATATAAAAAATGCAATAATCCGGAAAAACTTCTAAAAAGAAACCGTCAATGGTGATTGGTGGTGTGATATTTGTGATGAAGAGGAGATAGGAGTTGCGAAAGGAGTGGTATCAGCGACAAACCCCGACGCGGCTATCGAGTTGACCGAGTACAGCCGCCATGGTGATCTAGAAAGGATCACCACGATGGTCTTGGACAGGCAAGCGTATAGCGGCAACACGACAGCGCGGTCATTCGAGTTGAATGCCGCGGACCTTCCCCCGGCCGATACGCACGTCCACGTCGATCACGTAGTTCTGTATTGCAATAACGAGCCGGAGAAAGCCTCATTGGAGCGGTGGCTCGGGACTGTTCTGTGGGGGAGGGAAGAAGGCAACGAGGTGATGGAGGGGAAAACTTCAACAACAACATTAACGGAATGCT
>NW_003199912.1:0-2263 GCF_000006405.1 Perkinsus marinus ATCC 50983 | reverse complement strand
ATTATTGGATGCAGCCCTGAGGAAGTTGTGAGGTACGTTAGCTTTGGGTCATATACAGGAGGGTGGAAGGCGAATAAACGGCACGGCTATGGCACCAGAGAGTAGTGTCATGGTGTCAGAAATTAGTGTTAAAATTGCCAGCCAGATCCTATATGGTGGGATCGCGTTATGAAGGCGAGTGGAATCAAGGCATGCGGCATGGCCAAGGAACTCAGTGGGTTCGGTGTAGAAATGGCAGAGGTGTCCGGAAGTGAGTATTATGGTGTGGAAGGGTCCGATTGGGAATGGATCCTGCGTTACAGAGAATCGTGGCTACTTGCAATGCATATGATCCCGTTCGACTTCTACTTTTCGAATAGGTTCTATGCTGGATCGTGGGTTAACGATAGACGGGAAGGATACGGAACAGGGTGTTACGAGGACGGTTCTTTCTACCACGTACTCCCAGCCTTACTTAGTCGTGCTTTTTAACACCATCGGTCAGGGTAACTGGGTCAATGATGAGCGTGAAGGAGAGGGACTTATGTTCTTTGCCAACGGTGATACGTACCGTGGACAAGTACTACGCTTATTAAGTGCTTATCCATCATAGCTTGTCTCCTCAGTGGCGTCAAGGAAAGCGGTCTGGGCTCGGTATACTGGTAGTCGGTGAAACTGGAGACTTGTATGGATGTGCCGCCTCTCGTTTTGAAACCATATAGTTGTATTAGGTATGAAGGTCAATGGCTGAACGACAAAAAGGAAGGCTCTGGGCGTTACTACTATCGTTCGCGCAGGAAAGTAAGTATGTCGCGCTGAACAAGTAGGGACCGTTGTCTTAGGTGATGGTAGGAGAATGGGCTGAAGACATGTGTAGAACGGGGTCAGTGTCAGCTTACGAAGATCCTATCGGATGTGAGTTGAGTCTAGGCCGATTCCAAAGGCCGCAGTACTTGCCGCTAAAAAAGCTTATCTCTCTATTAGTGGACATCCCGACTCTCCGGCTGAAGGATATAGATGGTCTCTTACGAAGCAAGATGGAAGAGATCAGATCGGAAAGATTCGTGAGATTTCAATGCTACTGCTGCTGATGTCGATCACGACCAGTGACCACCATTCCTTCAGCTCTTCCGAGT
The DNA here is from genome assembly GCF_000006405.1 of Perkinsus marinus ATCC 50983. NCBI lineage: Eukaryota > Perkinsozoa > Perkinsida > Perkinsidae > Perkinsus > Perkinsus marinus. The sequence continues at coordinate 1,148 of NW_003199912.1, read as the reverse complement.
ACTCAACACTCCACTTCCTGACTTGTTCGACTCCGATGATCTCACACATATCCGTGATGTCCATGCGGCGGCAGTGAGCAGTAAGTCAATACCACTCCACGAGGATCCGCCATGACCAGGGCCTCTCAGACTCCCAGGACGGCATACTAAGCCTTGTCTCATTGAAGGCCCTTGTGCTGTCCCTTTTCGGCGTGCAGTTCTCACCCGAGGACCTCTGGGAGCTATGCGTCACTGTGGGTGTCATCACTGAGGAGGAGGCTCAACGAGGTAATGCTTTAATATTCACATACCACTCCATTGCTTCATCGTGGCATCCACGAGCGACGCTCAAAATGCACCATATTAGTAAGCGCAACAGGGATATGACCGTATTTGTTTCAGCCGTTGTGTTAACGGAAACCGAGTTGAAAGCACCACCGGAATCCTCCCTCCCCAACGACAATAGGGAAGTCATCGAACACGTCATAGATAGCCTGACCGATGACGAGGACGATGAGGAAGAGGACGAGGATGCAACCACAGAGTTGCGCGAACAAATAGCATATCGCCATTTCATCATACCAAGCAGCGCCTTTACACTTGATCGTTTTGCCAGGTGGGTAGTCCATCACAGAGATATGGCTGACTTCCCTCCTCAGGATCGTTACACTCATACTGGCCAAGCTGAATCACTAGTCCGTAGGCTCTGGCAGGTGTTCGTAAGGATATTCATATCGGTAGTTCGTTCAGTAGATGGACATCACGAGGCGATACTCTTCCTTCAGACTAACGCATGGAGTCGAACATTCATATCCACATGCACCCAATGTGGGAAAAGTTGTATTAGTTCGCGCGATAGGCATTGGATGTTGAGTTAGATTGTTGCGTTGTAAGACAATCCCTCACAAGACTACTGTTACCGGTCTGCAGTCTATTAGTTATAGATGAGCTTCTTCTATGGAGACAACATGAAATGATTTACAATAGAACGCAAACCTAAAGTATCTTCCCGCAGTTTATGGTAAATGGTCGGCACTAATCAAAGAAGCCTATCAGCCAAACAGCGCTACTGCTAGTTAACGATAAGAATGTCGTTTACGTGGTATACCATTGATCTGTGAACACCACCGCAGCTGCCTACGACTACTTAGAAGAGGGCAGCAGCCAGT
>NW_003200688.1:0-1414 GCF_000006405.1 Perkinsus marinus ATCC 50983 | reverse complement strand
CGTCCTCCTCGATCTTCGCGTGAATCTCGAACACGGGCAATGCATTGTCTCTCTGACTCAAGACCGACGCGCGAAGCTCATTTGCGACCTCCTGGACGTGAAATCTGGTGCTTTGGTAACTTCAGAACTCGCCGGTAGGGTATCCTTCGCCTGTGACGCCTTCTTCGGCCGGGTCGGACCGAGGACCCACCCGTGTCCTCATCCGGAAGAGTCTTGGTATCCCAACGCCCACGAACCTCCTCGCTTCAGCGGTCGACTCTCTGCTACATCTATTCAGCATGGACGACCTGCCACCCCGCAATTTGACTGCCGAGACCGCACTGCATCACAGGCCACTTTGCTGCTACGCCGACGCCACGGGGTACGGTCGGATTGGCACATTCACCCCCGCGAACAATATGCATCCCGCGTACTTTGGCTTTTCCAAAATCAAGTTTCGCGAGCATACCGATCTTATCCACATCAACTTACTAGAACTTATCGCATCCGCCTCTGCGTTACACACCTTCTCCCAGTACCACTCTGGAGCTGTTATGATCTTCACTGATAATACCACGGTGCAATACTTGATCCACAAGGGCTCTAGCGCCTCCACCACCGTCAACGAAGCCATCTCCGATTTCTGGCTTCACACCGCGGCAGTAGGCCCTTCTCGTCTTTTTGCTCTCCGTGTTCCTTCGTATAGCAACCCAGCTGATGCCGTCTCTCGTCAACAGTTCTCAGCGCCATGGTTATGCGACGCCATTCGGTTACCGATAGCCTTCCCCCCGTGGGTCTCTAAATATGATACTCCGAAGGAGGCCACCTCTCTTGCCTGACAACTGCGCCCTCCATGATAGAGGCTCTATCACTTGTTACCCGCCATTGACCATCTTTTCTGAACAGTTTCATGAACACATCCACGTCTTGCGCTCCTACATCACACTCTAGTTACCCCTTGGCTTTCACCCTCGTACCTCTCAGGTTTACGTCCCTCCCTATGAATTTCCAGACGGATCTTCAACTACTACGTTATGCTCTTCTCGACTATCCCGAGTCTCTCTTCCGAGCAATCTCCGAGTCCGATGTCTCTTCTTGGTCTGACCTACTGAGCTCTACCCCTGCTACTTGGTCCTCAGGTAACTTCCTCAAGTGGCCGATCATCAGATTCTCAGCCGACTTCCGGGCGTTCCTTCTATGCAGCGACTTTCATATCTGGCATCCCCCCCCCCAACTCGCGATCGATGCCCACCTCGCAACTACAACTTGGCGTGGCTATAAAACCAAAATTCTTCGCTATCTTCGCTGGCACTGGCATCAGTATCACAGTAGTCCTGCCCTTCCTACATCCCCAGTCGCATTTCGACATTTCTCCACTTCAAACAAGGTCTCTCACGCAGATAATATCTGCGTGAGAGACCGTGTGGATCTTCTT
>NW_003201421.1:0-1021 GCF_000006405.1 Perkinsus marinus ATCC 50983 | reverse complement strand
AAACGAGACCATGAACACTCGGGTTGCTCGACTGAGCTCGCAGAAACTTTTCTTATCTACAGCATCCAAGGCAGTCTGCGAATCTTCCACTGCTTCCATCAAGTAGGGCCGACGAGATCGTTTATCGTCCTGCCTCGAGTCTGTCTGATCATTGAATGCCGAGGTTCGTTTAATCCGATTGTTTATGCACCAAGACTCAGAACGGAAACAGTGAAAGGGTTTAAAGGGAACTCCTGAGGGCGTCTGATGACCCCTATCAACTTGGCCAACCCTGATGGCCGTCCCGAAACTCCTGTATGAGCTTTTACTCTACCACTCCATGAGTGGAGACCGATCAACGGGAAAATCAAGTATATGTATTTCCAATTCAAATTTATTTCGCTCCCATTTCCTTATTCTGCATAGTCATATTCTCAAGTCCTGGAAGTAACTGACCATGATGTGATTAAATTGTGTTAATGTCTTCTTTTGTGGACTTATGTTGCTAGTTTCTTAGCGTAAACTAGTGCTACTCTTAGTTACTATACTCATAGTTATAAAACCAAATTGAAGACTAAGTGTCCTCAACGACCCTGTGTGAGTTGTGTTGTGGCGTTTAATATTATTCACTACAATAATCCACAGATAATGACAGGGTTTAGTTGTAATGGATAAGGATGTTGGGTTTGGCGCTACTGAAGGACGGGATATGAGGTGGAGGACGAAAGTCGGTGAACTCTCATCAACAATACTTTAGTAATATTATTGTATTTAGAAATAGGATGGAGTTTGATTCACTGCCTTGCAAGGTGTAGAGTGGCGAAAATCTAGCAATGGAGAATGCGCTGGCCTTCGATCCATACAGGAAGTAACTAAACCCATTGCAATCAACCTGAGGAGAAAAACAAACCTAAAAAACAGCCAGACAACCGACATGTTATACACATGAAGGTTGTTAAATAGGGGGTTGAACTCCTGTCATTTATCATTATGAAATACGCAACACAATTGAAAATTTTCAAGGCAGAGTACAATCCTAGGT
>NW_003205996.1:0-1184 GCF_000006405.1 Perkinsus marinus ATCC 50983 | reverse complement strand
CAACGTCATCGTCGTTGCTCTCTAGGGCCCTCGGGAAGGGTTGTGTGGAGTGAAGGGCGATGAACAAGGAGTGGAGGAAACCAGGAAGGTCGCACGGAAACTAGAAGGTCCGATATCTCATTCCATAGATAGAGAGTTGGGGTGTTAGGGTTGATGAAGCCCCAGTCTTGTGAGGGGGCAGATGGGCTGACTGCCGATAGCTCTGACGAAGAACTCATCCGAGTGACCGCTCTAGTGACTGACCATCTCTGTGAAGGAACGAGGAATGTACACTGTCAATGGCGACTATCACTTGGGTGCTCAGTTGGGCTTCAGGAATTGGTCGCCTCACTGGAGAGTGGTATGGAAGCCCAGGAGACCATCAAGACCGACCTTGACGCTCGACTGAGCCAACAGGAAGCTAAGCAAAGCGAGATGGAGGTAGCGATGCTTGGGTATTGCATCAACTAGAGGTGCCGGCTGGTCTCAGTTCACTATCTCTGCTCTGGTGAAGTCCATGCAGGCCTCCTATGAGGCGCTGGGAGCTCTTATGGTGTATCAGAATCGAAAGGAGGGTACTGGGGGGCAGTCAGTATCGCCTATAGAGGAGCTGCTCCGGTCGAACAAGGAAACCCTAGGGTGAGCCCGCTATCTCCTGTTCCTATGTGTGGAGATTCCTTTTATGGTAGGCGGTTAGTCGATCGCTACGACGATCAGGTAGTGGTGAAGCAGGGACGGGCCTCCAATGCACATCGAAAGGCTCGGCCCGTATCTGCTGCTGTTACCCGTAGAAGGTCGCCTCTTATTGACGTCCTCCCGATGGCTCACGAAAGCCGACACTGCCTTGATGAATTCATCGATGTTCTCAAGCGTAGTTTCAGTACTCCTGAGGAAGCCTATCAGTACTTCTCTGACGGTGCCATTGGGTTCAGCAGGGAGATGTTCGCTCTCCGATTGAAGACGTTGGACGATGCCGGGTATGTCAATAACAACAAGGATATTCTATGGAGCGCGATTTGCCGAGAGGCGGGTATAGACCCATCCGGGCTTATGGACTCGGTACGATGGGCGAGGGTTGTGCTGAATACACCAACGCTACCATGTCGAAGACTCGGCAGAGCTGTGAAGTAAGTCGACTCCATCTTTTGGAACCAAACTGGTTTACATTATTGAAGATACGTAGCGGCGTCGGTCCTCACTGAGGC
>NW_003212682.1:0-959 GCF_000006405.1 Perkinsus marinus ATCC 50983 | reverse complement strand
TTCCGCTTCACTCGAGGTCTTTGTGAGCTCTAGGGGACCGCAACTGGTCTATTGTGATGCCGGCTGTTATGGTTGCCATGGCCGAAGCCTAGTAGACTATAAGCAGGTATTCCTCGATTTGGTCCGGCTAGAGCTACGCTCACAATTGACAAGGTGAGATTGACTGCGTGAGGATGCTTCCAATGAACTTCATTCCTTTCAGCAGCACCTCAGCTTCGCCTCGTTCCCTCTCTAATACTGACCTCACGAACGAGATCGAACGTCGTATCGGCCTTGTTGGACAGAGGCTGGACTTCATCGCTCAACCAGGTGGTGATATTAGAACCTATGCTCACCATGTGACAGAGCTCATCGAGAGGGCACGCAGTGGTGACGACATTGCCGCTGTCGCTAGCTACGACTGGCTGCCTTGGTTATGATGATGCTTCATCATTCAGACGTAAATTCATATATAATGCTGTACCATTCCATCACCCTATATTTCTCTATTGGACAGATCAGCCACTGTTGGGGTTGTTCACTTTGGCTGGCGGACACTAGTCGTAGAGCTTTTACCCTCCCCACTCTTATGAGCCCCCTTGTCTACCCTACTAGCCCTCCACCCGTCATCTTATTGGCTGCGGCCAAGCCCTTCGCAAAGGAGGCGGTGACTGCAGTAAGTCAGGCCTGCGATGAGTTGGGCTTCAAACTGAAGCAATTACAAGGGTATTCTGCTCCTGCGCCGATGGCTTGTGTGAAACGATGCGCAGATACAAATCAACTGATGAACTTTACGCAGCCCTGCCCGGCTGCATTGGATGTATTGTTCGATCGGATAAGGTGAATACTGACTTCTTTGACCATGCACCGGTGAGCCCACTGCAGTCTCGTACATGGAGTACGTGGTGCCAACTTAGGACCTACAAGTGGTCGTCAGAGCGGGCGCTGGCTACGATAATATTGACTTGAATGAAGCTACC
>NW_003204915.1:0-1010 GCF_000006405.1 Perkinsus marinus ATCC 50983 | reverse complement strand
ACGCGGCCGTATCGTTTTTGTCATCATATCGTGGCCATAATGAAACGAAGGTGGTATGGGCGATCCCTCCCAATTTGGCCTTCGCGAACACATCTAACTTCTCAGGCGTCAACCTGACAACCCAACGGTGGCTGGTGGTTCCAATCGGTCCACTACACACGCGAGAGTCTACTGGTAGTTTTATATGCACCGTAAGACTCACCGGATCGAAGAAATCAACTTCAGTTCATTGATAGCCTCCAAGGCCTCCTTCACATGTTGGGGGGTCTGATCAGAATAGGGGAGGAAATCCGCTATCCTGAAGCCGTCGACGGGGAAGTACTCCACGAACTTGGCAGCATTCTGGCGAAAGCGCGTCTTGTTGAAAGGCTCGCCATACCCGTATTGCGCATCGATCACGTCACCCAGTATCCTGCCACCTCGAGCTCGTACTTTCTCCCTCAGAGCCATGAACCCAGATTTACTCCATCGGCTCGGTGATTTGAACTCGATGACGAACCAGATGTCACTCCCCACCATCATGAGGCCGCCGAGCACGAAATTCTTGACGCCCTTATTGAGGAGGCAATCGAAGTAATCGTCCCAGGTGTAGTTGGGGTTTCGAGGGCATAGTGTTTGGTTGGAGCATATGGGAGCCTCCTTGTCAACCCAGGGGTAGGTCATTTCTTTGTAAAACTCCAGATGGTTGGCCGAGGTGGTTGGACGCATAAAAGAAGCCGACACGACGGTGGGCAAGCAGAGGTAGGCGTAAATCCACATAGCGCACACTGGAGGGAGAACAACTGTCGACTTAGCAGTGTTAGTGGGAGCCAAGCTCTAAATGCGACTGATACAGTGAGACAGACGAGTCGTAGTGTGGATCTCACACTGTGGAAACTGATGTGAGTCCTACGACTCATAAAAGATGAGGCACAGACTTTCCGAGCTGGAAAGTCCAACTACTCGAGCTGACCCTCTACCATTTCGATTCAAGAATCCTGATTCTGAATCCAGGATTGATATCGAATCAA
>NW_003214721.1:0-1364 GCF_000006405.1 Perkinsus marinus ATCC 50983 | reverse complement strand
CGGATGATGACGTTACATCGCCAACGACCAAGGTGCAGGCATTGGGCCGATGGTCACAAGGCCTGCTTGGATGCGCTTAGGAAGACTCTTAAATCGGGGGGATACTGCTAGCAAGTAAGTTGCTTCTCTAGTACGTGCTTATCTGCAATGCTCCCTTCCTCAGGTACGAATTGCCGCTTCTGGCTGAGGACGCTCTCACCTTTTTGGAGCCCTCGGGTCAGAAGAAATTGATGGAAGTGTTGGATGAGACATTGGATGTGATAAGAAGCGTAGCAAACGAAGAGTCGAGTATCATTGAACGTACGACAGTTAAAGATGAAGTAAGTATCGTCAACAGGCAGCTCTTTATACAAGGTAGCACTCTTTTCAGACGAGAGTGCGACATCTACTGCTAGCCTCGCCTGAGCCCTATGATTCTCTAGTCAAGACCTCTATCTTTGATGCTACCATGAAGGAGCTAGCCACTACTGATGATGAGGTACCTTAGGTGTCTTGTTGTGGTAGGATTATGATCGAATACGTCCTCCGTAGGACACTAAAACAGTGCTTCACTATGTCTCACTGGAGGGAGCACCCATTGTGGACCCAGCCAAGAGCTTTAGTCGCTTCACATCACGAAGTTTGGGATGGCAAACCATTACGCATGCTTCTTATGACCATCTATTAAAATGGCTCGATGATCATGGTAAAGTACCATCCTCCAGCCTTTCACTTAGTGTACTTCCAGATTATCGTAGACCAGAGTTTTACAGTACAGTAGACTATAAGCTCCTTCCCAAGGAGTTCACAGATGCTGTTGACGTTGTCAATGACAGATTCCCTCTCGACGCAGTTCAATTAACGTGAGTATTGCCATCAATGCCGTATTGTTGTAGTGCTCCCAGGTCCTGGTATATCAATGATTACCTAGCTGGTGGTGAAGTCGTTCTCGATGCTAACGAGTTGATGAGAGATATCGTAAGCATCCCTGTACTAGATTCTATAGGAGTATCCCATATGTAGACTACCAAGCCTCAGCCAAGGAATGATATGTTTGGCGGCTTCGATAACGATGCTACAGATCCCATCACTGACTTGTCCGAATTCGACGATGAGGACTCTACTGATGTAGCCGGTGTTGATGAGGAGGATCAAGCTGATGATAATAAGACGACAGCGGATGATGTCAATATAAAGGATAAGATTATCAAAGAATTCGACTCTTTGAAAGATGCCCCTGCCGAGAATAAGGCATAAAGGAGTGCATGTTCGCCTGCTGGACGGACCCAACCATTTGTTTCAAGATTGTTTCAGTGCGAGGGTGGTTGTCATTGTGGTGTTGTCAGTGGGAATACAGTTGGTATTCCAGAGTTGTCCTCTAATGG
>NW_003201039.1:0-1729 GCF_000006405.1 Perkinsus marinus ATCC 50983 | reverse complement strand
TCAAGATCGACTGTGAATCTACTGACTGACACCTAAAATTGTAGAATGCATCAAGTTGATTCCATAGATTCAACCCTTTAATAAGTGAATTCCGATGCGGGGACTCGAACCCCGGTCGCGTGGGTGAAAACCACGAATCCTAACCAGCTAGACTACATCGGAACTTCCGCACTCCAGCAGACCGCGGGTTCGATCCTCCCAAGCTCCATTGAATCGAATAATCGTCGCTAGCTAGAATCTAGCAGGACCGATTGACCACCGTGCAATTGGCCACCCGTGTGTCACCCAAAAACTCATTTTGACCCGCTTGACTTGTTGATCCTCCCTCAATCCCTTACTTTAGATGCAATGAGTTAAGGACAAGATAACGGTGACTCCGTCCCAAAAATGGTGAAGAAAAGTTATCCAATAACCTTTTCTATTCACGGTTATCCTGTGTCACCAATCACCACCAATTGCTTGTATGATAATACCATCAATTTCGGAAATAACCGCAAATGAGATGTATACGGAGTGATGCCTTTACACTGGCTCCAGCATTGGACTGATTACTGTGGTGACGAACATCTGGGAGGGGCTCAAGGTGCGGAAACCTCAGACTGGGAGCGTGCGCAGTTAACGTCTCCAATGAGTATTACGACGAGTTGGAAGAAACAGAGGACGCACAGATCGGAGTGTGAATATCGACAGTTCAAGCGAGTCATCAATCAGAAGGGATGGGGAGAAATGCGGCGAGGGGGAATTGAATGCGCGTCAGAATCACTGATTCGCACTTAGACCGAGGATTCTCTCGTTACAAGTACGGATTGCCTTTAAGCTGTCCAGTATTCTAAGCACTGTCTATTCCTTCAGCTGATGAGAGGCTCCTAGTAATGGAAATCGCTACCCAGCGGGTACACACCATGATCATACGAAGCACAGGTTAGGACTCGGAATCAAGTGGCGCGGCAGGAAGTTTACGCAACCAACACGACCGCAATTCCAATCAATATATATCACTGTAGCCGTTTGGCTCAAGGTAAATATCAGGTCCTCTCACTCGACTGCAACCGAAAGGTGAATGTCAGTGATGACCCTTGTTTATGGCTACTCACCTCTCAACACCATTTCGAATTCTATTCCCCACGCCCCATGGACAAGGTTGTTCGCCGTGAACTTACTAGCCAGCTGAAACGACCAGCATGCCTAGCTTGGCGAAGATCAGTCAAACCCCGCGTTCAACCTGATGCGCTCGGAAACATTGCGCAGGGGTCGGAAGGGGCCAATAAAAACCTGCATCATCCGAGAATCGAACTCGGGTCACAACGATGGCAACGTTGTATTCTACCACTAGACCAATGATGCGAACCGGTGAAGTAATTTCTCCCTCTCCCGCTCTCAAGATCGACTGTGAATCTACTGACTGAACACTAAAATTGTAGAATGCATCAAGTTGATTCCATAGATTCAACCCTTTAATAAGTGAATTCCGATGCGGGGACTCGAACCCCGGTCGCGTGGGTGAAAACCACGAATCCTAACCAGCTAGACTACATCGGAACTTCCGCACTCCAGCAGACCGCGGGTTCGATCCTCCCAAGCTCCATTGAATCGAATAATCGTCGCTAGCTAGAATCTAGCAGGACCGATTGACCACCGTGCAATTGGCCACCCGTGTGTCACCCAAAAACTCATTTTGACCCGCTTGACTTGTTGATCCTCCCTCAATCCTTACTTTAGATGCAATGAG
>NW_003209755.1:0-852 GCF_000006405.1 Perkinsus marinus ATCC 50983 | reverse complement strand
TCAGTGACGTGACGTCACGAAGCCCATGGGATTCGAACATGCGTTATATCCCTTGAACCCATATAAATGGCTCTTGTAGACAGAAACAGCACAGAGACCGCTTGAACTCTATCAGCGCCTCTCTTCCCATGATAATACACAGCATATTCATACGTTCTACAGTACCAAATTAATATAAATCGAACTCCTAGAGTGGAATCGTGTGAAATAGTGCGTCGCTCCGCTGTATTTTCATGGATTGTTGTACATTTTCGATTATGGCGTCTTCAGATTGCTTTCATGCCTTTCTTGGGCTGGGAATCGGCAGAGGAGAAGAGGATCCGGGAAGAAGCTGAACGGAAGGGGAAGAACGGTAGTAGTAGTGGTTTGGGCCTCGCCGAGTGTTGTTACAAAACTGTTGTACGCACGAACTGGCAGTGGTCATGACAGTGTCTGTAACGATCCTTAATTGTATATCGCCAATATTGCATGGCCCCACGTATCTTCTGCGAAGTCCAAGAATTCTATATACCTTGGTTCCTGGGCCTCCTCAGAAAGAGTTTTTCTGTTCGACTATTTGCTCACTGTGAAGTATAGACTCATTCAGAGTATAAGGGAATGAATGGCAATCCTCATTGCACCTGCTAATAGGGAATATATTGAGGGTAACGGTCGGGCAGGCAATATCTACGTAGAATATGACGATAACTGAGGGTAACGAGTCGAGACGGTGGTGGTGGTTGTGGTGAATTCATACGATATTCGGGAAATTCTCAAGGCAGGGATACACCTCAATACTTCTTTTGGTATGATCGACCTCTAGTGCGGGGCAATTATGCCACCCTAAGATATGTCTCGACATAACCAATTCCC
>NW_003213774.1:0-1092 GCF_000006405.1 Perkinsus marinus ATCC 50983 | reverse complement strand
ATTCAGAAGGAGGAGCGGTTGATTCTTTATAACTAGCTGCAGTAACTGTCCATTAACTAAAGTGAATGAAATAACTTAACTTTAACTATCATCCTATCATTCGGGATACTAGTAGTACAACATTCGTTGCTGTAGATGGTGTCGAGTAAATGGTATCACTGGGGTAGCGCGGCAGTTGTAGGTATGGTATCCCCTAATAAGGAACTTAGTCAAACCGTGGTTTAGAAGCATTGTGTTTGGGAAGGACGATATGATAGCCTCCGATAGTGTCATCTGATGATCTAGTGGATCGAGATACATGTAGATCGTTCAGATATGTAGATGGGTGCTCAGGAGTGCATTTTTGGTAGGTGATTCGTTATGTGGATGTTGGTTGTATAGACAGCTCCGACATGATGAACCAATTGGGCTCGTGGTTAATATCTGAGGCGTGATGGCTGAGAAACTCGAACGGGCGCTCTACTGATGTTGATGAACAAACCGTCGGTAACCATGGGAATGCTTAGACCTGAGAGCTTCTCTGGGACAGCGAGATGGGAAACTTGATTCTAATGGTACAGCGAGCTTAAAAATTGGTGCGTGGCAAAGACAGTATCAAAGGGGATCTCATGAGTCCCCCGAGAAATAATGCATCTCGTACATCCAGGATTGGCAACGATAGAGAAGTTTTGGTCAGGAGAGGATGTAGATGATGAGACTAAGTCAGGAATGAGTCACCATTATGGTATAGTAGAGGGCGAACTATCTCCTGGCCAAAAGAAATCTTTTGGCGCTTTCTATTACAAGGCCGAGTATATTCTTTTCTCGTGACAGAGCTTGAGTTTCGAGATCTTCGAGTGCAGCTCAAGATTAAGAGCTTCGCTAGGAATAGTAGTTGATAACTAACCGTTCAGGGACTGACGATTGCGAATGTGGAAGCATGGTTCGAGAAGTATCATACTATTGCGGCGTTCTATGGGTGGTCCAGTGATGAGATCTATAAGTATGTCCCGTTGTTTCTAGAAGATTCGGTCTTGGGGGCATATGATAGTACGACGCCTGAAGATAAGAAGGATTTGAATAAGATCAAAGACCACTTGATACAACGGCTAT
>NW_003210831.1:0-1137 GCF_000006405.1 Perkinsus marinus ATCC 50983 | reverse complement strand
CATGTACTGGAAGAGTCTCGGCAGTGACTCAGCTGGTAGCAAGGCAGCAGCAGGAACTGGAGTCCAGAATTGTTGCTTCCGCAGAGGTGCGTCCGCTATCTTACAGGATCACTCAGGTAGGACAGTCTCACGGAGGGCACACGCCTCGAGGACGAGCTTCGTTGGCGGTCGTCAGTACCCGATCGTGGACTACGACAACTACGGCCTGTCCATGCTCAACATTGTTGAGTCAACAACGGCACCCGAATTAACGGGGCGGCGAGAACCAGATGGAAGCTCATGCTGGTAGCCGACGGCTAGTGCTTTTATAAGTATCAGAGGATACCTGTTCTGTTGTCTAGTCCTGGGAATTTCCTAGTACTAAACAACACAACAGCGGGAAGTGATCCCCTTGTCTGTGCGCAGTATGCACTGCGTACTCGAATCGTGAAGCCTGGCTTTAGAGGCCATCGCAGGGTTGACACCTTGAATGTGTTACTTTTTTCCTTTCTATGCTCGCTAGCCGACGGAATGGAGATGTTGCTAGTCGCCGAAGATTCATAGCGACGAAAATGCGGATGAATCTCGTCCTCAATGAGGACTTCTCATCCGATCTCTTGGTCTGAGTCAGGCTGAGAGATCAATATGTTAGCACTCTGACCCGCATTAGGGCGATACGTCAGATTGTCTGACCCATTAACTACTACCTGCATGGAGTAATTACCAGCAGTCCTGATTGATTTGAGGACATAGCTGAGGCAGCCTCAGGCTTCACGATGGCACTATATGACTAGCCCGGTTGGTAAGCCGGAGGTCAATACGCAGGTATCGCTAGCGTATATTCACTTCGGGATTGGCAGGTCGCGAATACTCTATGATACGGATGCCGAGATCAAGAAACGAGCATTGAGTAACGGTAATTATTTCCGTTATCTTGATGGACTTGGTGAATGATCACATACTACTCACTCGAGTAAGCTATCAGATATACAGTGTTGGATGGATCATCTTGCGGACTCGTGATGGCTGTGACGATCGTATAGCTAGCCGGAAATATAATGATGGTGATTATGAAGATGTGCGCCTGGGAAAAAGAGACTCATTCGAGGCGATAAGCATTGATCACTTCATCAACCATGTGAGAGAAAGCAGTCCAGT
>NW_003216891.1:2782-4278 GCF_000006405.1 Perkinsus marinus ATCC 50983 | reverse complement strand
CACAAGGGTAGGATTGTGCCAAATTCGGGAGAGCTTGTTGCAAAAGTCTATGAGTCTTCAACATCGAACGTGCGGAGTCACTGATGACGAACTTCACCTAAGCACAAGACAATCAGGTCCATGTGATAACCTATCAGACTAATGAGAACTAATAGCTTGAACTAATAATTAAGGAGGAGTTACTACCCCAACCCCCACCTTGCTAGCAAGCTGGAGCTTGCCGAGAGCGTTCAGAAGCATCTGGCTTATGTTCTCTGACGTGTGTGACATGGTGATACGCTCCAGCCCCACGGCCACTGCCTCGGGATCCGTAGGTCGACAATCTTGCACTGGAGAAGAATGAGCGAGAATGGAAACAACACTCTCTTTCCGAGGCCTGGTCCAAATATCTGTGGTAATGGCAATACAGTTTCTGTCAGCAAGCTTCTCAGGAATTCCTTCAATAGTCTCCGCCAGTCTCCTGTCGATAATTCTGAAGGTGTGAAAAAGAGTTAATCTATATCGAAGGTGGTCATATTTTACCTCCCAATTGTTCGCCTTGAAGGCGGGACATATCTGCTTGATGGATCATTCCCTTTGGTGAGATGTGCCAGCAATTTTAAGAACCCCCTTTTCTCTACGATGCTCAAAGGTACGCCATCCACTACTACCTGAGAACAATTGATGCCGCGTAACCTTCTTCAGCTCTCACACCTATAGCGTATACCCCGCCTTACCATTTCGGCAATCAAATTAGTAGTTATTTTATTGTCAGCGTGCTGAAACATTGCCTTCAGCTTCCTGCTTGGTCCTTTACCACTCCGGCCGTCGGGCTCCAATGTTCGCTTCAAAGCAGCGCGTAGCTCAGGGTCCTCATTGATAGAGAGCTCCTTCTCAATTTTTCTCTTGTAGCATGGATGGGTTTGCAGCGTCTTATAGCCCTTGTTGGTTCTTAGCCGCTCATCGCACTCTTTACACTTAACAAAATCCTTATCCAAACGCTCAAACAAGGATGCATATTTCACAGAAAAGGCGTCTTGCTTCTTCTTGGAGGGTGGTTGTAGAGGCTCCCCGGATAACTTTGTACCTACAGTATAGTCAAGGTTAAATGATCATTGTGTTATACCGGGAATAAGGGCTCATAATATGAGCCTCATACGGTGTGAATCCTACCTCTGCGTTCCACGCCGGGCCCGCCGATTCCGGGCGGTATTGGAAATTCTCCAGGACTTCCTAATATCGTATCAGCCTCAGCTAATGTGACAGGGAGGAGTTCTGTGCTCGCCGAGGGTTCTGGAGAGCTGCTTGATGATGCGACAGGGTTGTCAATTATTCTTGGAAAAAGCATAGGTGGAGTATCTCCGGCGGGAAGGCTTCCGGACATGATCCAATATAACCAATATAAGGACTGCATAGATCAAACGATACTGCGAATTGTGATAAATTTTGGCAATTTCGAAATTAACACGCAACCCCGCGCTACGTAAAATTAAGGGCGAGCGCTATCAGGGCTTGGA
>NW_003216891.1:0-2682 GCF_000006405.1 Perkinsus marinus ATCC 50983 | reverse complement strand
AGTGCTATCCGGACAAGAATGGTATTCATGTTGATGGTCATGAGTTCGTCTGTGAACTCTGGCCTGATACCAATATCGATTCGAACAAAGTAAGTGTAGAAATACTCGTGTAATTTTTTACGACTTTTTTTGCAGAATTTACCGCAAAAATCGTCAGCAAAAGTTCAGAGTAAAACAGTGGAGAAAGAGGCAACGGGGCCGAGTTGTTATCGCACATTTACCGCTAAGCCTTTGGCTTGGATCTTCCTGGGATTGGATGCATGTGGGATGCTTACGCCCCACATGGTTACATCAGTGAGTTGGATTTATCGGGCGCGCGCTTTTTACGTTCATTTCGCTGTTCAGGTTTTGGTGTCTTTCATCCCGTTGATGATCCAGCGCATTAGTCGACACACTGAGCATCTAACTCGGAAGATGTTTAAGCGTTATAAGGAGCTCAGGCCTGTCCTACAGGTGAGGTCGATCCGGAGGCAGCCTCATATGTGTTTTGTAAATTTTAATTGCATATTTAATACCAAAAATAATATAAATCTATTTGATATATTTTTATGGTATGGTATAATTTATCGTAATTGAATATTATATTTTTTCATTATATGGTGAACTTAATACATGTTGTTTTCATGCTGTATGCTGTTCGTGTGCGTGGGAAAAGCAGACTTAAAATTCAGCAGACCTATTCTGGATTTTAAGGGCGACCCTAGGATAGGATTTGGCATGTGAAATTTTAATTCTGGGAGCGCTGTTGAATCTCAGGAGAGATCTATCGAACACGCCGTAGTCTCAGATTGAGGTCGCGAGTTCGAATCCCGGGACCTCCATTTTTTCCAATTGCATTATATTTAATTGTCATTTTTTCAGAGTCTTCTGCTAGCCATTACGCCGATTCCTCCGCTGAAGTCGTTCGTGCCCACCCTCCAAGCTGTTGTGAACCAAGGTCGTGATGCACCCCAAATGGGCACCATCGGCGAATGGTTTGTATCCTTCATGAAGGCTCTTTCAACATTGAGCTTCGACGGCCAAGTTCAGGTAAGGGTAAGTTTTAGTCATTACCTTTTTATCGGTTCGTTTTTAGGTTGTCACGATTATCGTCCCAAACTGGATTCCCTTGATGCATAAAATTATGGCTCACACGTCACTTTCTCATGCGCTGGTTCCCACCAAGGAAGAGCTAACGCATCGAGGTAAGGTTGCAGCGATGCTGTTGTATCGACTCGCTTACGTATCTGGTCAGACGCGAGTTGTGATGGGTGCGGCTGTAAGCCGATTATTGGCCCTTTGTTCAAGTGCCAGAGCTGTGATTACGACTTGTGTGGAGAATGCTATCCGATGCGCAGCAGTTTGCACTGTCCGCTTCACGAATTCAGCTGTATATTACGACCGAAGAATAAAGTGAGTTGGTTACCCTTGAATGAAGACAAGCACCTGTACGGTGTACGATCGTTACGGAATGTGGACCTTATTTAGTTTTAAAGCGATGCCTGAGATATAGTACGTGGTTTCGGCCGATGTGTTCTATCGGTACAATGCTCCGTAAGCGTCCGAGGAATATTCCAAACAACGTACCGGAGGTTCACATGGAACCTGAAACGTGCCCTTGAGTCGCCAATTTATGGTTTTTCTATCAGAAATGTAATATTGATAGCGGTATCAAAAAAGCCGAGACCGCCGCCAAGGAGAAAACCGAGGAGCTAGACACAGATTCGAGCTCAGATTTCGTGGACACTGATGAGCTCGAACAAACCTCTGAAGAAGATTCCCCAAGTGAAGTAGTAGTCGGAGATGGCTCACATGTCTTGTGAGAGGTTTTTGGTCGTAGGAAAAGGGTGGTGAGGCTGAGGGCGGATGCCCTTTCGTTGAAGCTGCAAAGAAAGCGTTGTCTCGTAAAGAACCACACTGAGAGAAATCAGGGTGCCTCGTTTACTCGTCTTGGCTCATCAAGATTATAGTGACGATTCGAATTGATGTCGATGCCGTTGGTAGTTGACCTTTCAGTCACTGTTATTTCTGAGCCAATCCACTCAGGCAGTTTATTTCCGTCAGTTGCCATTTCCTTTTACTGAGGTCTCGAGTTTACTAGTGGCACCATCATCATCAGTCTGTAGAATGAGAGTCCATTTTTAAATGGAAGTAGTGCTGAAAGTCGTCTTATTTCGAGCTATAGTATCTTGATGATATTCATCAGAAGTAGAGTAAACGTTGGAGTCGAGGGCATACTCCTGCACCATGTCGATGAAAGGGGTTGAACTGTGCATCTTGTCCAAGCAAACTTGGCCAGATGCTGTTCAGAATCGGCTCTCAAGGACGAGTCCTCTCTTATCGCCATCGCACATTGTACGACCACTACGAGGCAACTCAGTTCTCGCGACGCCTACTGGTTGTCTCGAGCGGGGCGACGATACTCCTGTAGGAACAGTAGGATCAACAGGTCTCCGTGCACTGTGCCGAACCGCACAGTAAATCGACGCATGTTCTCTCCATGTAAAGTGAACGTGGGAGTGAGAAAAGAGAGTATCACATGGAGTTATCGCATGGTGGAAGATTAATGAGTGTTTAGCTGTTCAGACAGCGATGAGGCTTTATTTCTGCTGTGAATAACTTTCCGTAACGTTTCAATACAGTGTATGCTCTCTGGCAGGTGGAAATCTTCATTTTTACTCGTCTAAACATCTTCCTCACAAT
>NW_003201971.1:0-1178 GCF_000006405.1 Perkinsus marinus ATCC 50983 | reverse complement strand
TGAAAGGATATTAGTCAACTCGATCTCGACATCGTCTTGCTCACGCCAATCACCATTGGTGAACAACCCAACACTGACATAGGCGGTAGATGATGAGTTGATCATCAGAAGATGATTACCATTCGCGACAACTCGCAATCACATCCTGATGCTACGGAAGAAAAGATCCGAGGAGTCGCCACAACTTTATCCTTCTCACTGTGTTCCTTCCTTCGGAGTGCTGCCTCGAATTTCTCGAATGCTTCCGCCTCCTGAACGAAGGATTTGATTGATTGAAGCCCTGTGAGTTGCATATAAATGAGCAAAAGAAAGCTTCGCAGCTTCCAGGATGCACTGATGATCAGTGACTGATCCATAAGATACTATAGACAAATCGGAAAGCGTCCGTATACGGTGTGTAAATACCTTTGATGTCCAGGTCAGAGTTACCTCATCAATCCATCGTCGCCCTTCTCCTGGAATACTCACCACCGAGTCATCTTCAGACTCAGAAAGGCCCCTCAGAAGTTCTGAGGGGTCTTTCTGAAGTGATGGGAGGAACGGCGCCCTGAAGCGATCAGACTGCCTTCAGCGGCTGAAGCTCAGCCGAATCGATGGGATATTACAGCTCGCAAGTCTCCGAATCCACGTCACTCAGATTAACAGTTTCCCTCGCGCTCTCGTAGAGGTCCGCATCATCTTGCTTCGTAGAAGTGATTCGCTTGAGGAGGTTTTCAATGGTATCATTGTTGGCTCGGATGGTGTCGGAGCTCCATAACTCGTCATTGGTTTCGAGAAGATTGGCGATGCCAACGAGCGAGTGTATAGCTGATCTGTACAGGGCGAGCGCCTTGGTAGGAAATAGTACATTATAGGATTCACAACATGATGATCATGTCATGATCATGAACCGATTCATTCATACACAGTCGTGCGTTCACCCGGAGTAATAACAGTAAATAATGAATGAATAACCCATCCGTTGCAATAATTTTCCATTCAAGGTCGACATCGATATCGGTGATATCCATGATTGGGGATAATGTAGAGAATAGTCGTGGCAAGTTGACAAATGTGGAGAGAAATCATCATTCTCCATAGTTTGTCATCCAAAATCGCGAAGTTCCAAATGGCCTTTCTGGATTCCCGCCGGCGGGCATTTTTGGGTAACGGAGCTAATTGGGAATAATCGTACTGCG
>NW_003215850.1:0-1422 GCF_000006405.1 Perkinsus marinus ATCC 50983 | reverse complement strand
CCACTCGGACACGCTGTCTGGAAGACGCAGAGGATCTCATCTCTGCCCATGAGAATCGCCACCCTGTTCATGTTGCAAGAGGAGTGGCTCACAGCATCGCGGAGCGCCTCAGCAAGGACGATGATATTAAGCTGACTCGCATTCTTGCATACGTAGCCCAGCGCTTTGACAAGAACATCGGCGTAGTAATGGTATCGTTCGCACTCTTCGTAAGAGGTCTCTTCCCAAATGATGGCTGCAACGACAGCGAATTCGCTGAAATGGTAGGGCTTATATAGGACAAGAGTCTAGAGGTAGATACATTTTTTGGGATATACATCATTTCTCATCAATGTTCCTCAAATGTCATGCGCATCAGTTCGTTCGCACCCTACTCGTTCATAATGTCCATCGGAGTCGCTATGAGAATTCGAAAGCGAGACTGCTCAGATGTCTTGAAAACCCAAACGCCATCAGACATACGACAGCGGCAGGATTCGAACCTGCGCAGGCAGAGCCTAGTGGATTTCGAGTCCAGCTCCTTAACCACTCGGACACGCTGTCTGAAAACTTCAAAAGATCTCATCTCTCCCGATGAGAATCGCCGCCCTGTTCATGTTGCTAGGGGAGTGCCTCACAGCATCGCGGAGACCTCTGCAAGGGCGATGATATTTAACTGACTCGCATCCTTGCGTACGTAGCCCAACGCTTTGACAAGAACGTCGGCGAAGTAATGACATCGTTCGCACTCTTCATATGAGGTCTCTTCCCAAATGACGGCTGCAACGACAGCGAATCCGCTGAAATGGTAGGGCTTATATAGGACAAGAGTCTAGAGGTAGATACATTTTTTGGGATATACATCAATTCTCATCAATGTTCCTCAAATGTCATGCGCATCAGTTCGTTCGCACCCTACTCGTTCATAATGTCCATCGGAGTCGCTATGAGAATTCGAAAGCGAGACTGCTCAGATTTCTTGAAAACCCATACGCCATCAGACATACGACAGCGGCAGGATTCGAACCTGCGCAGGCAGAGCCTAATGGATTTCAAGTCCATCTCCTTAACCACTCGGACACGCTGTCTGGAAGACGCAGAGGATCTCATCTCTGCCCATGAGAATCGCCACCCTGTTCATGTTGCTAGAGGAGTGGCTCACAGCATCGCGGAGCGCCTCAGCAAGGACGATGATATTAAGCTGACTCGCATTCTTGCATACGTAGCCCAGCGCTTTGACAAGAACGTCGGCGTAGTAATGGTATCGTTCGCACTCTTCGTGAGAGGTCTCTTCCCAAATGATGGCTGCAACGACAGCGAATTCGCTGAAATGGTAGGGCTTATATAGGATAAGAGTCTAGAGGTAGATACATTTTTTGGGATATACATCAATTCTCATCAATGTTCCTCAAATGTCATGCGCATCAGTTCGCTCGCATCCTA
>NW_003208415.1:0-1404 GCF_000006405.1 Perkinsus marinus ATCC 50983 | reverse complement strand
ATTCTTCACCTGCCACCGAGAGGGGAACAACCTCAAATAGACGCGACTCGATTCTAATGGTATTCACATACTTGCAGATAGTTTCACACATTAGTGCATACTTAGTTAAACTGGCAATATATTCCACCAGTGCGTCTTCGCTGGCTGGGAAAGGAGTAAGGCCTTAATTCGAGCAGAAAGTGCAGTATCGACGAATGACAGAATTGCAGTGTTCGTGATAGGAGTACTAGTACCGGTATACTCCCTTGTAGCAGTAGGAAAGTTCGTCGAATCTCCACCAGCTTCCTTGTTGATGTTCGGCCTCAGCTTTACCTCCTTAGCGGGCGAGGGACCTGGTCGATCAGCTCTCTGCCACCATGGTACGTCATCATCGAACGTCGGAACTTCCTCTTCGTGGAGCTTGGTGGCGGTGGGGATAGTAGAAGTAGGGTTGGCCTCAGTAGGTGATACTTGAGCGGACGAAGTTCTTGTGGATGTCGGACAAGGGCTACTCTCAACCGACGTTGTAGTATTGGTCTCCTTAATAAGAATAATATTCTTGTTGTAGTCGTTGTACCACCAATTCCACTTTTTTGAGAGTTATCCCATCCATAGTAATCGCGGGACTTTCTCCTTGGATGCCAGTTCTTCCAGGAACGCCGCTTGTTTTGTTTATTATAGGAGCTACCATACTGCCAACGGGAGTGGTTGTAGTAGCCTTGGTTGTAGTCGGAGTTAGCATAGACTCGTTTCACCACATCATTCCCTGATAACTGAAAAGCCCAGCCGTATGAACGTTGGGCCCCTTGCCCGGGGGCAAAGGGGCCCGAACCCGCGCCCCGCGGGCTCCGCGAGCGCGGGAGCGCCGCAGGAACAAATTGAAATTACTTTCATCCCAAAAATACGGCAGTCTTCCCTGAGCGAGATGCTCTTGTAGGCTGGCCGCGAAGGCCGCCCGAAGCGTCTTATTCTGAGGGATGTTCACGCACGTCGGAAATTCCGACTCGGAATATAATGGGGTTTTTTGAGTGTGATTAGACGCCCATGCAGGCGGCCCGAGATGCACTGAGGAGGGACGTCGACTCCGTTGTTCGAGCTCCTCCGAGGACTCAGCGACTGTCATTGGTAATAAACTCAGGGCCTTTAGATGAGGTTGAATAACTTATTGTATTTATAGAAAAGACGATAAGAAAAGGGGACAAGCTTTGTGGTAGCTACGATGATATGACGAAAAAGACAACGAGACCACAACGTCACAACAACACCGTGACGAATCAAGAGTCGCTGACTCATCGTCTTCAGAGTGAGGTATGGGTCCACGGATATTCAACCTTCGATACGCAGCAACAATTCCTCGGTTAATTTAACCCGCCTGGCACCACCTTTTGGTCTGAAGTTGGCGCTCCCTCGGTTGACCCACGAACG
>NW_003211069.1:0-1010 GCF_000006405.1 Perkinsus marinus ATCC 50983 | reverse complement strand
ACAGCGCGAGTTATGATCAATGCTGAATACCAAACACATGATTGCCCTTGCACGTCGCGATTGAATCAGATGAGATAACAGTTAAATTGAGTCCCATCTTCGAGTAGCCTCTCTATTTTCGCATCGTATCAGTTGTGTCTCATGGTTCACTACGATTGTACGTATTGACGACTCAACAATACCCAGAAGCTAAACCCTCAAGTAGGCATTACGTGCAACTTTGACATTCTACACGAGAAACATTCGCTCCTGGGCAGTGGCACTCATCGGAGCGTCTTCCTGGAGCTATTGTTATGGACTTTGCAGAGGTGTCGAAGGATTGTACAGGGGAAACGCAACACGGACTAAATTACTGATCATGAACTCTACAGCCTCCCGCACACAATATTCACTCCCGGGCACCACTAGAGTTACTGTAAGTCCTGAGAAGAGTACTGGTCGCATGAGAAGCATATTGAGGAACATCCAAATTATCTCTACCAATCACCGAGACAGCTACTTGTAGCAGCTACAACAGCTGAGCACCACTGAGGTGCCTACCTTACTGCGAGTGCGTACATGGTCGCTAGTCTCCAGTGATGGGAGAAACTACTTCGATTCCTCACGCTCGTCCTCTTTCGACCGCTCGTGCTGCAATTCTTTTGCCGCGTGGCTCTCATACTCCTCCACCAATAAAATAGCATTGTTGTTAGGCGAGAACTTTCGCACTTTCTCCTCACATCTGGTACCTCGGGAGAACTTGTTCAGCGTCGGGTAGATGCGGAGTGCTAGCTTAGCACTGCTAAGCCAGCCTGCATCTTTCCTCGATAATTTCGATGTTCGCGAGGGGCATCTTTCTGCAATGACCAGTATTTGCTCAGACTACGGAAGAGCATATTGGTTCGCATGCAATAGGCCACGTAGGGATCAGGATGTGTGTATGAAAGCCACGACATCTCGCATGGGCACCACTTGGGTGCCTGCAATACAGCACTGCACTGCAGATGAGTGATCCATGCTGATCCAAATAA
>NW_003200483.1:0-865 GCF_000006405.1 Perkinsus marinus ATCC 50983 | reverse complement strand
TACACAGATCTGCGACTTAACTTCACAAAGTGAAATTGTGCTGTTTATTGTTTGCACGCAGTATCCACATGCCCCGAGAAAAATTCCGATAACATACACCCTGTATGATACAGGTGACCACACGTCGTCTAAATTCGGATTTTAAATCATGCGGAGAATCTGTTCGCTTTGTCAAGACGTTAATGAAAGTGATGCCTCTGATGACTAGGAATTAATGCTGATAATTAGCAGCTAATTCGCCCCGGCCATATTTCTCTTTCGCCCATCCACTAATTCCTTCTTTCCTGGCCACTATCGTTCTCTTTCGACTCTCCGATACTTTATCCACACACTCGGTGGGTCGGGAGCAACCCTACGCCTAGTCCTTCACTCCAGGATGTCAGCGTAGCCTTGTGAACCGGGAAACATGCGAGTACACCCTTCAGATTTCCTAGTGCGGAAGCATACTTGCTTCTTTGGACTTCCCTGATTCAGCGTCGGACGCCTTGCTCAAAGGATTCCGATATCGAGGTCATCTGTTCTGAACTTGTTTCACAACGCGTAGGGACTCAAGCAGGTCCTTGCTATGGGTTTGCATACGTTGGGATTAAAAACTGCACACGCTAGGACCGCAGAGCGTGTTTTTGTCTGGTGGCCAGCTAGAACATTTTCGTGGCCCACCTCAACATTAATGTGGCCCTCGTTAATAATTTTGTGGCGCCCGAGCTGGTGGTGATATGTGGAGGGAGCATCATCCGAAGACACTATTTGCGACGAAGTGAGGTCTGCCAAACGGAAATTCCACCTTGATACAATTCATGCCGGGCTCAGAAACCTAGGTGGCACGAATGTATGCTAGGGAGATGCATACAATTTGCTCCCTCTC
>NW_003203034.1:0-1056 GCF_000006405.1 Perkinsus marinus ATCC 50983 | reverse complement strand
ACGAAATGCAGGTCGCTACTGAAGGAGCTGGAGGACGGAGAAGAGTGAACAATATTATTAACAATATAGCATACCCTAGCCATCAAGATTGTCCAGTGAATCTTATTGCCAGTCTGCTGGATGAGACATCTTAACATAAAATTCACCAATCTGTGGCGGGATTCATGCCAGCCATTCAATCGACTAGCGTGTCCCGGGCTCCGTGCCCACCTAATGCCAAGGGCCTTGCTCCATGCCACTGCAGCAGTACTTGTAAAGCGAGCGTCTGAATCGGAGAGCAAACCCAGAGGGTAACCACGAGCTAGGAAAATGCCCTCTAAAGCAATAAGGGTTAAATGGGTAGGAGCGTTGTCGGGAACAATAGCGTAGGTAACATAACCAGTTAAAGCGTCGACCACCAACAAAGACATCAATGAATCATAATGAGGAGCGCGGAACTCATCTTGGCGGAAAGGACCGATAAGGTCGATTCCTAAGAGTTCCCAGGGCTGAGCTGCTTTGGTAAGCTGAGAACCGAAAGTATGATTAACGGTTCGAGACTGCCGTTGCGCTTGACAAATGACACAGCGCTTTTGGGCCTTCAAGTACTCTGAGAGAGGACCAGCATCGAAGTCCGACTTGATACTCCTGTAGATCTTATAGGCGCCCAAATGAATAAAGTACAAGTGAAGTCTATCACATACTTCTCGTCTCAACTCACGAGGTACAACTAGACCACGGGTAACAGAATTGATAACATAACCATCATTAGATCTGCCGGATGGACCAATGACCACGGAGTACTTTCGAAGGGTCCTACTATCCGGTTTCGAATTAGGAGAAGGGCAGAGAAGACT
Organism: Perkinsus marinus ATCC 50983; assembly: GCF_000006405.1. Taxonomy (NCBI): domain Eukaryota; phylum Perkinsozoa; order Perkinsida; family Perkinsidae; genus Perkinsus; species Perkinsus marinus. Next base: position 220 of record NW_003203034.1, on the reverse strand, counting down.
CCTCAATTCAGGGTCGTCCTTCTGCTTAAGACAGACGTAATCCTTCAATGCTTTAATGGTATCAGAATCGTCATCAACAACAACCGATAATGGTAAGGCCGGTAAGTCGTCACTTAATTTATTGTCGTCCACACAGGAAGGACGGCCACGAGCACAGCTGACTGCCTCTATCAACAGTGGGTCGTCTTGGGGGAGGCACTTCAATGTCAGACCAGGGTGT